>NC_045629.1:28145364-28375364 GCF_009829155.1 Mustela erminea | reverse complement strand
AAATAAGAAAGGTTGATGTTGCTCTATTACATTACACATTATATTGTTTAAGAGAGACATGCAGTGCCTCATCCTGGACGCCCCTTACTCTGCTAAATTCTATTGCGTGGACTTCACCTTGAAAACGAAAGACATCTTCGAAGGTCACTGGCATATTAAGTATGAAGGATAACTTCTTAATACTCTCTTTAATCGAATTTAAACTTGTCCACTAAATCAAAGAGGAAGTGATCAGTTTAAAATACATCAAAAGATCTACATAGATGGAAAATGAAATCAAAATTCGTTTTGGTATCTGCAATGGTTAAAATGACACTCTAATTGCTCACGAATCAAACATCACAAAGCTTAGTGTGTAATTTTAATCATTGATGAGCTCCAGGTTAATTATCCTCGTGGCATGCATGCAGCTTTTAAAAACCCACTGAAATAATCTGATAACCATAAGCATGAAAACCTAATAATTTTCTAATTAGTCCACAAATATTAATGTTTACCTTTGCAGTTACCAAATCTGCACAAACAATGTGTATACATACTGAAGGCAGCCAAAATGCCTAAAATAATAATCCCCTGTGAGACTAAAATGAGGAAGTCAGGAAGGGACTAAAGAGTTGGAGGGGAAGGGGGTGGTAAATAATACTGAATTAATGATGCCAGATTAAAATGAAAAGTTTCAAAACCCAGGATGTTTCATTTCATTTTGTTTTGTTTTGTTTGTTTGTTGGTTTTTTCCCCTATAACCATGTAACAGGCTGGCATGTGGAAGGAGATTCACCTTAATTACAAAAGTAAGAAAAGTTCCCACTTTACAGCTTTGTGAAAGAGTTTCAATGCTATTTCTATTACCATTTTAATTGTTTTACCTACACCCCTACAACAGTTCCCAGCCCACAGAAACACTTGCTAGAATTATTACACACATGCTGAATGTACCTCAAATGAGTTGTATATAATCTGTAGTTAATAATTTTGGCCAGATGCTGAATGGACTTTGCAACCTACCACCCCAATATTTCTTTTAATGAATTAGATCCTATCTTTTTATTTTATCTTAATAGAGCCAGAAGTAACTTTCAAAAATGTAACATTATTGCTATGTGAAAAAAAATTACAAAACCCAAAGAATCCATCACAGATCAAAGCAGTAGAACACATTTTGTTGCAATACTCTGACATAATTTTACAGGAAATTGCCTATCAATTTCTTCTCAATAAGCTACCCATTAATCAGAAACTGAATCAAATAGATTAGAAGTCTTCCATACAATCAAATTTACATTTCATTCCAAAAGCAACAATAGCAAAACCATCTGGATCCTTACAGCTAATAATATATTAACTTATATTAACTGATTTTTTAAAATTTGTTGCTATTGACTCTGACCATGGCAATGTTCACCAGTGAATTTTGATGGAGTCACTTAAGTCTGTACCGTCAAAAAGTTATTTAGATCAGTGTACACAGTGACACTGAATTTGATGCTAAGTGATTTCATTGTCATCAATGTCAGACAAGATCTTTCTTTTATCAATGTGACCCACTTAGGAAATTTACACTAAAGTTTTATAAGTCCCAGTAAAAAGACCACAAAGACAACCATTTAACTTAAACCACAGAATTCATTTCAAAATGACTGCGTAACAAGTAAACTCACTATAAAAACTGCTTCACCATTTAAGCTGTTTTCTTTTTAGTTTCTACCAATTTCTATTCTCTACTGACAAGCATTCTATTTTTCAAAAATCACCAAAGTCCTCAAGAAATCCCAAAGAGAAAAACTAATATAATTTTAATGCTAAATTCAGAACAATACATACCTGCTGATCTGTTTAGAATATGTGTACCCATTTTTTGGTATTCTCACTAATTCACAAGATCAGTGACTTTGAAAATGTAAATCCCTTTTTCGGAACTAATGGACAATATGCAGAAAAAGAACTTTTATTGCTCGTTCTGCCTTGCTTTCGTCCTGCAGTCACTGCTGCCTAAACTCAGCTCCGCTAAATGACCAAACCCACCTACAAGGAGCCTGGCTAATGAAAGGGGGTGCTTTCTGAACAATAGAAGAATTCCTTTGCATTCAGAAAGCAGAGTTCCCATTAGAACCCAAAATCAGAGAGGCCAGTTTAACCTCTTTTTTTTTTTTTTTTTAATTGAGATTGCCCCAGCCTCCCTCTACGGTCCAGTGAGACAGTGCTTGTGAAATGATTAAAAAGAACGTGATCTGATCAAGAGGACAGAATAATGGGAAAGGAATGCTAGGTTAGCCACTCTGCTAAGTGCTGGGAAAGAAGACCAATGTGCCCCTTAGCCTATTGTTTTTATTCTCCTCTGCTCTTCAGCCAACCTCCTCACACTTTGAGTCTTTATTTACTCCATTTTAATGGGTTAAAAGTTGTCCACTTACAAGAGAATTTGGTAACAAGTTACAAATCCTAAAAAAAAAAAAAAAAAAGAAAGAAAGAAAGAAAGGAAAAAGAAACAAAAAAAAAAAAAAGAAAGAAAGAAAGAAAGGAAGGAAGAAAGAAAGAAAAATCCTTGAATTATATCAAGTTTCCAAAAGGTCATCACTGTCTCTGCTGTGGCCTTTTCCCCATTCCAAATCCTCTATCAATATGTCATAGTGAGTTAGGCAAAGACAAAAGAGAGGCGCAGTGTGAAAACGGCACATATATCTAATCCTGACAAAGCAATGAATAGACCTTCACAAGTATAATTATACTTGTTTATTTGTTGCCACGTACAGAGAACTGATGAAAAAAATCCATCAAAGTGGTATTATGCAGACACCAAGAGCTTCTTTTCTTTGGTTGCTAAAGCCACATTGAGGCTTAAATTCCTTATTGTTAAATTCAGAAGAAAGAAAAAAAAAAGATTTTTGGCTGGACTTTTTTTTTTTTTTTTTTTTTGATCAGTTGCTGACAGATCTTTTGTGTACTAGGCTGTATTAGCTCACACCGCTACCTCATTTTTACCCATGTTGGAATTCATAATTACAAACTACTGTACAGAAGCTTTTAAAAGGGTGTGGTGTGCTGACCAGGAGAAGAGGGTAGTGAAATTGCCCTTTTTTCAAAGTCTGTCTTTTGATATATCAAAACACAGGTATAGTACCTGTGCAGAAACACCATTTACGTCAGAATACATCTTTGATCTCGGTCTTTTAAGTTGGTGCTGGTGGTTTTCTTTAGTCAGCTTTCTCTACAACTTGCTTATTTTAGTATAGGTTTAGTATTTCATAAAAGATTACATAACTTCTTTCCCATCGCAGTATTAAAAACGTTGTTAGCAAGAAGGAAGGCAAAGACAAGGATGTCAAAGGATAGGAAATATTAAGTAAAAAGATTTCAAATCCAACAATTAAGAAGCCATTATGTTCCAATAGACACTAAATCAAATAACTTAACAAAAGCACATTTTTAGGGGTGGGGGGAGCCAAATAAGCTTTTTTTTTTTTTTTTTTTGTCTTTCCCTTGCAGGATAGAAATATATCAAAGTAAAAGCAATCTGCATAGTTAATGTTTGTGAGCTTTACAATTTAAAACAGAAAAGCTGTAATTTTTCTTTGCTGGCAATCTGGAAACACTCTGGAGTTAATTACAGCTGATTCGGAGTGAACCACACAAACAAAGACCAGTCTATGTCCAGACAATTATACTGCATTAACCAGCTTAGAGCTTCCTGCTGATGTTTCAGGGCTCTTCTGTTACACCCTTCTACCTTCCCAGCACGAGAGAAAATGCTTCTGCAAGAAGGAATTAATGAAGAGAACTGCAAAAGAATGTGTGACGACCTCTCCTGACACGGCAAAAACTTTCCACCCATGTCACGACAAAGGGGAGAAGGTAATTAAGTTTGAATAGAAGGATGTAACCAAATATAGGAAGCATTTAAAATAAGCAATTTTTTAAAGAAGGAAAGTTTACCAAAAAAAAAAACCCAAAAAACAAAAAAATGAGTGTGCAAGTCAACTAAGTCATTTCCCCTTATTTTCCTCATTAAAATCTAAATGAGCTATTCAATGCAGATTTATTTCCTACCCTATAAACAGCACCTTTGTGACTGATGCTTCGTGGTCTTCTCCCTTGCTTCTCTCTCTCTCTCTCCCTCTCCTCCTCTTCCCACTCATTTTCTCTCATTCCCTCTCACATCTCTAGCCCTACATGGACAATGTAGGGCTGTGACAATCACGTATCATTAAACATATGTGTTGGAGAACTAAAGAGAAAAGGTACAGTTTGCCAGTTCTTAATTTGTATGGTTGTGGGAAATAGGAATTTTACTCAGTTTCCTTCACAACTTTAATCAAACTCCAGCGACTTTCCTTAGAGAGAAATCAATAATCTCTCCTTAACCAAATTACACTATTATATGACTCATTTTATTTGTTTGCTTCAGGAAAATTTCATAATCAGTGAGCAAGATGGACTCAATACTTTAGTTATCCTCTGTAAACAAACTTTGGTACTTCTAACCAATCTAGTTGATTTCTAATTTTCTTATTCATTCTAATTGAAAATGAATAGTTTGCATTGGTATGAGACAAGGACATGAACTGTAATTATGTTCAGTGCCTCTTTCTGATTCTTTCTTTGATACTGTTTTGCTAGTATTCCAGCTGACATTGGGGCTTTGTAGTGATTGCTTCATTAAAGGGTAAGGATGTCCTAATCAGCTAAAGCATTACTAGAAAGCTGTTGTTTGCCAATACTATGAGAATATACTGGCTTTTTTTTCTCTTTTTATAGAAGAAAAAAGGTACATCTGAATGCCAGTTACCCAGCCACACTTAAGTATTAATCACCTTCCCTTTGTCTCAAACATGCAAAGTAGGATTAGAGTTAAATGACTATATGATCTTTTTCATTTTTCTTCCCTAAATAAATGTTAATCTACAAATCAATCATGTGTTATATTAAAATACATATGAATATACTTTCTGAAAATACTAAAAGGTTGTGTAAATTACACTCAATTTTGCAAAGATCTCAATAATGGACAGAATCATTTTCTTTTCTCAGACTCCTCTCCCTTAATCGCTACTATATTTGGAAGTTTAAGTCAATAACACTTCTAAAAATAAAGCTCAAACATGGACCCCTGTAGTTTTCCTTGGAAAAACATGGACCGTATCAGTCATTTTTAGGGATTTTTAATCATATTTGTCATGTTTTTATGTTTGTATTTCTAGTCTTTAAAATGTAATTGACTAATCTCTCTGGTTTACACACAATCTAAGACTGTTTACTTGATAATGATTTTGAATTGTCACCTAGTAACATTTAAAAAACTTAATTGGTATTATAAAGGTATATATAACCGCAGAATATTTGGCTTCAAAAAGATTTACCATTGTGCACACATATTTATCTCATATACAGTGTGAAGACAATGTATTCTAAGATGTACATGTATTTTTTCCTTCTTTATCTATTGTATAAAATCAACCATTGAACTATTGTTTCAAATACTGAAGAGGAAAAACAATTGGCTAATTATCTGTATTTCATGATTCCCACCAATAGGATCTCATAACCAATATAGCAGTAAGTGTAAAAGTGTGAGTATGCCCTTACCTTAAAAAAAAAAAAAAAGTCATTCTTTGCAGGCTAAACCTACCATAATTATCTTCATAAAGCTAATTACAGGTCAGGAATTCCAGCAAACATTCCTATTCCCTGAGCAATGATTTCAATGATTTCACCCAATTTCAAAAGAGTTTTAATGAAGAAAGCTATATGAACAAATTTTAAAATCACTACTAAGTACCTCTTATTATACAATACTCTTAGAATCTACAAAATACATCTCTTTTTATATCCCACATAAGTATTTTAAGTCATTTTATATTAAAAACCACATAGGACTAACATAATAGAGAACACAAGTGGAATGCCAAGTTCTCTTCTGGATGAAATATTAGCAAATTTCTGTTTGATCACTAAGATTAGTTGGTTATTTTATTTCTGTTGTGAAGAGCCATTTGTGTGTGTGTGTGTGTGTGTGTGTGTGTGTGTGTGTGTGTGTGTGTTTGGCCTGAAAGTTAATTTGACTGCTGTCCATAAGTGAAGTGAGCAATTCAGTAATTAACTTCTGTGTTTTAAATGTATGAACTTTAATTAGATTTCATTATAAACAAACAAACGTCAACCATAATTATAAGCTCCTTGGTTTACCCACATATTATCCCTTTTCAAACAAACTTGATGTCAGACAAATTAAAATCAAGCAGCTAGCAATTTTGAGTTGTATTTTACATGATCTGCTGGTAACCTGATTACTTTAACTTCAATATCATTACAGGAAAAGTATTTCAGGAAAAATAATGACAAGAATTCCAACAGGAGACAAGCTTAATTGTATTGATTCAAAAGATGCATGTTCATAGGAACCATGTTGAAGGAATAATGTTATCTCAAATCTACAGTTTCTATTAAAATGAAATTGTCCAGCATGAAAGAGGCAATTAAGATTAGTGTCTGCAGAACTAGAGATACTAAACTAACTAAATAATTATCTGGGCCCAATTATCTTATACTTTAAGTAGCAAAATACCAGTGTGGAGCAACTATAAGGCATGAGGTTTGCAGGTTTATTTACTGACTGGTGTATCTATTAGGACCAAGAACAAGTGGAGCTGTCAGGACATAATGAAGGTAAATGATTAGTTAGCACCAAGCCTGAACTCTTCTTCAATGCAATAAGAGTTAATTAAAGTTTACCACCAAACATCAACCAAAGCAGGATGTTGATCAGGTTTCAGCATTAAGTGCAAACAGACAATAGTTGGCAGCAATTAGTGCAGCTATCAAATGACATGCAATGATAATTATACATTTAAAACAGCTAAAGAGCTGGGGGAAAAAACTAATCAGCTTCTTTGACGACAAATACTCAAAGGGCAGGAAACAGGTATCAGATTATTTCACTTTAACACTGTAAATCAATAGAATTAAACAAGAAAAGGTTGTATGGGTACATTATCTGAAAGAGAACAGTTCCCTGGCTTCAAAATGAAATAAATCTGCTAGTATTGGTCTATCAAAGATAAGAACTTCTGTAGCTAAAGAAAATAAGTTACTTTTCAATTAAAGTTTCAGAATGACGTCTGTGTAAAGAAAGTTTAGCTTCTTAGTCTTGTGTAAATCCAACAATGCAACAAGTATTTCACTATCATTATTGTTATTTAAATGATTAGCTTCCACTCTAAAATACTATCAAAAGTACTTTATGCCTGAATCTTACCTTCGTGTACTCAAATATTATCTTCCCCCAAAGCTTTTGGATGATAGATCTAAAATTTTGTTTTAATGCAGCCAAATTTAAACAAAAAGCCATACATGCATATTTAGCCATTCAAATCTATGGCTTCAATCCTGCTGAAATCAATGAGCTTGCATGTAACACATCCCTTAAAACAATTTTGATAAATCCCCTCATTCTTTTCCATAGTTTCTGGCCTGCATGCTAGAGCATAACTCTAGAAATGCACCCATCCTCATGACCCCACCTCTCCATCTTTCCAACTAACCCTGTTATGCTAAGGATTTGTACACAGTGCTGGCTAATCCCAATATTTCCCTGGAGCTAAATCTAAGCCATGGCTGACTCCCAGCACAAAAATGTCTCTCTCCAAAAGCCCTTTCGCCCCCTTCAGCACTCATACACTCATTGGTCCTGACATTTTCACTTCAGCCATGACAAATGAGCTGATGACTCTGATGTGATTGCATGGGAGGGTGGCTTTATCTAAAGATATATCATTAACTCTCATCACCATCTCCTAATATGGCTCTTCTGGGTTAATGTGTTGTGAAAATCTGAGGAAATTTTTGTGTAAATATGTGCACTTTTAGTAGTAAGAGACCAACTTCATCAAAAGGGGAAAAGGGAAGCCAAAGTGGACAGGATGGGGGGGGGGGGGATGACAAGCATTAACTAAATGTGGCTCTGGGGATTTAAGTAACTCTACTCAACCTCTGCCCCAGTGCAAACCAGCCAGCTGACTGTCTCTTAAAGGTCCCTTCTCCTCAACATGGGCGTCTGGAGCAGAGCATAATTGGTGAAGTGGCCCAGAGAAAGCTTTTCAGATAAATATGGCTTATCAATCAGGCAAGCCCACTTTTTTTTTTTTTAATCCCAGTGTAGTACATATTTTATTTTTGAACCCTTCATTTCCTATATTATTAAATGTCTCTAAATTCATTTTAATGGGGGAAAAAGATCATCAAAACCCATTTTACTCCAAGAACATTGCATTCTTCAATCAGAAGGAAGCAGTATTTTTTCCAACTATTACTAAATGTGAATCTCCTCAGACTTCAAAGGAGAAGGGAAAAGGAAGCCTTTCCATTTAGCATAAATATCGCAACCCTTTAGGTTAAGTTAGAACCTAAGTTCCAGTTACATAGTTCTTGTTATGTATACTATGGAGTTTACAGAGTAGATACTTGTTATAACCTCTCCTCTCGTTTCCTCTGAGAACACACAGCCAATCAGAGTCAACAGTAGCATAACAGACCTCAGGAAAAGAGGTCAGGCTTTGAGGTAAAGTGCTATTCACTCTTGGACCATGCAAGGAGCTCTTTATTCCCGTTCTTATTGGCATCAGTCCCCCTTACTAGAGTAAGAACAAAGCCAAGTGCTCGCGTGAGGTTTATGAATAAATCAGAGGTGAGCCACTGTAAGTGCTGCCCATGATTTCCTTGTTGACAGTGAGCACTTAAACAGGCTTCTATGACTAGCGACTTCTGGCAAACCATAATGATTCCTAATCTGCACCCTGCTTCATTTCAAGAACTAAATGACCCACCCCATTTTTTCTGCAAGTTTTCACCTTTCAAGCAATTCTTGTCTATCTCAAGCAGCTTAACATTACAATCCCAGAACAGTCAGCTTGTGCTGTGGTCATCACAGAAATGGTACCAACTGAAAAATCTTCCTTTGCTTGGAAAAATTCCACAAATAAAAAAAAAAAATCTCCAGCATTGCAGAAATTATTTTCATATTAATATTATAGGATCTTTGGATATGGGAGCAGCTAAGCCAACTAAGGTAAAAAATGCTAAATGATTTGCTAAAGGGCACATACACATTAGAGCTGAACAACTAGGTGCTGTAGTTATGTGATATTTCCCAGAAATTTCTCTGAGTTGCAGTTTCCTTACGGGTTAAACGAGGTGATTATGCTATATCCCTTCTGACTACAGCGATCTATGGTTCTAATATAAAAACCCATTTAGATTGCGCTGAAGATAGTTTTCCCTATGGAGTTTTCCAAGACAAACCCAGATGTTTTTAAGGCTGTATATTTCTTTTCAGTACCTAGATTTCAAGAATAGAGGAAGATTTCAGTAGAATAGTAAATTGAAGTTTTCATTTTTTTTTAAGATTTTATTTATTTATTTGTCAGAGAGAGCGCACGCACACCAATAGGCAGAGTGGCAGGCTGAGGCAGAGAGAGAAGCAGGCTCCCTGCTGAGCAAGGAGCCTGATGCAGGACTCGATCCCAGGGTCCTGGGATCATGACCTAAGCCGAAAGCAGTGGCTTAACCCACTGAGCCACTCAGGTGTCCTTAAACTGAAGTTTTCTATTTATATTTTTAATTAACTATTATTCTTTTTTCATCCATTCAACAGATATTTTGTTGAGCACCAAAGATTTGCCAATAACGTCTGTCACAATACAGTGATTAAACAGATACAGCTGCTGCCCTCATGGAGGCTAAAGTTTATTTGAAGAAACACTTAAACAAGCATCGTAAAAAATGCTTAGATGTCAACTGTTTTTCTTTCATTAAAATATATTATTAGCCTATCAGTATTCAATAAATGCTTTGCTTTACATCAGTATATTTCAAGTGAATTGTCAAGTCCCAGGCCACTCATAAATGACCAGAACACGGGCGAGGCGCACACTTTTATTTTTAGGAAAATTTTAACAAAGATTATGAAACACACATATTAAGCAAAAATGAAACACGAAGCTGTGAAGTTACAATCCAAGTACACTTACATTTCCCATAAAAATACAAATAGTTTTAAATGTGCATCTTACATGTATCACAATGGGAAATTATTACAAATTTTAAAAAAGAAGATCCATAACAGAAATAATTCATTTCTAGGTAGTCCAAAAATTGTATTATAAATTTATTAACCTTTGTCATGAATCTTATCTTTGAACTTGGGTACTCCTCCAATGAATAATACATTATTATTAAAAAAAGGATTGTGATCTCCTCCAAGAGATAAGCCAAGGAGTCTCATAAATTGGCTATAAAATCCCTCAAGAAAACTTAAAGGTTGTACAGCATTACTGGATTATTAATAACTGGATCTCTTCTCTAAGTTGGTATAAATCTTGATCAACAGGGGGCCATGTAACAGTATCCATACTCCTTTTGCTGTGTATCAAAATATCATAATACCAAAAATCTGGAAAGGTATTTCTATTGCATCTAATCCAGTTTGGGGAAATCCTGTAATTCTAAGGCTTTCAAAAAGGCTGGGTCAACAAGACTTAAATAAGCGTTGTGGTATCGTCTATGATTGCATATAATAGACAGTCTGGAATCTGGAGTTCATGTAGTTAGACCAAGGTCTGAATTATTTAAAAACTATTCCTGTTCTAATTTGCTTCTTAGAAAAAGACCCAGAAATGCATTAAACGTCTAAAAGCCCTTGAAACCAAAACAACTCACGATGACGGAGGGGCAGATAATAAGGTAAGGACTAGCCACAAAGATGCCATCCAGGTATATCAATAAGAATATACCCTTTTTGCAAACACATTTCCTAATTTCTGTTTCTGTTGTAAGAGAGAGGGGCATCCCTACTCAAAAGATCTATGTTGACTTGCTTGACCAAATGCTCTTTAGTTGGGTACTACATAAACCAGCTACTGAATATAAGGAAAAAGGGAACACAGGGTATCAGGCCCTGTCATATTTACTTATTTTAATGTTCACAACACTTTAGTGTTCTGTAATCTCTACAACTTTAAGATACAAATGAGGAAACTGAAGCTTACAAAGATTACATCCATAATAAGAATTTAACTCAGGTGTCTAGTAGCTCTAACACAATTCCTACTGGTCCTTGATTTGTCAAAAATGGAGTAGATTTTCAAATATCTAAAGTTTAAACTAAAGTAAACTCATTTAAAAAGGAAGCCAAGCTCTTAAAAATGCAGTTAAGATTCACATACTTGAATTAGGAATACCATATTCAATCTTTCTCTTTTGGCTATAAGAACTTCTCAGAGAATTTGGGAGGTAGTAAATTTCTATTCCTGTCTTTAAATGCAAAAATAAAAAAATAAAAACAAATTTAAAAAAAGGAATCCAAAGTAAATAGAATCAAAAGAATGTCTGCTTTTTACTGTGTCATTCTTTCTTTGCACTATGCTACCTTTACAACATCACAGCATTGTCTTCATTTGCTTTCCCTACATAGAATAGAAATCTTAATCTTCATAACACCATGTTCATGATTATTAAGAATACAATTTAACTGACTGAGATCCTTGGTACTTTTATAAATCATAAACTCTTCTCGACCATTCAACGCAACTAGTCTGACCTCCTAAATAACCCAAAAACATGTATACTGTCACAGTGATAAGATGCCATTCAGATTGTACTCATTCCCTTTTCGTAGTAGAGAACTCTTCTCTCAGAAGAAAGAGTACCACTGTTGGATTACCAACATTTTCCTTTTCTTCTCTATTTCCACCACCATACTCAGTTACGTAACAAACCCTTTTCCAAGCAGCCAATATAAATGTGTGACCACTAGTCCTCGAATTGGGATATCTGAGTTTTGTCCTGACATTTCCTTAGCTTGCTTGGTAACTCAATGGTTATATCTCCTGAATTCAATATCTCATATTTTACAATGAGCTGGCTGAACTGAATTAACTCTAGGGTATTGTCAGGCTTTAGCATGTTGATAGTTTCCCTTACAAACCTACCTGCTTTATTTCTGTTGTGACCATGTTGGTCAGTTCTCAGAAAATGAAAGGAATTTAGTCTACAGAGGGAAAATTTCACAGGCTACCCCTATGGGTACATCTAAAGAGGAAAGAGAGACACAAACATGGAAAAAGGGTCGGGTTGTGTGAGTATGTGTCTTTACACACCCTCCTATGTGGTATATACTAAACCAAAAGAGATGACTCGTTCTCGAGTAAGTAGTGGGCTCAGAAAATTGAGGTATTACTTGCATTATTCCTAACCTTATGGAAAAAAAGGACTAAGAACTGTATTTTAGAGAATCCACATTAATAAAGGCTTTCAGATTTAATTAAGGTACTTTGGGAAATAATTGGGCTTCCTCAATTTATTCTTCCAGGCAGATGAATTTCAAGATTCTCCTTAAACTTCCCTCTTACAAAGATTTGTTTTGTTTTGTTTTTAACAATATAACCAGGTGGCACACACCAGCTCGTATTTTTTTGTATTTTAACCATTGTTAAAGCTAAGGATTTCCTTTCTTCTTTACAGTGAAGGAAAAGAATTTTATGGAGAGTTCTAAAATGCATATTTTAACCCAAAAGTCAATTTTCCCTGGTTAAAATGATTTAGATCTGAGTAAATACTCGCAGAACGATTTTTGTTTTTATTGCTATAACACACTGGAACCTATAAACTTTGTCTTCAGAGGTATGTGCTAGAGTGGGCACCGTTCAGAAATTACCAACTGTGCTCTGTCATATCCTTAGGACAAGCAAACATGAGAAATGACCGATCATCTACATCCATGATGCTAGTGTATGAACTCCTGACCTGAATGACTAAAACACCTACTCAGGACTTGTCTTGGACCATCAGGGCATTATGACATATTAACCAAGTCAAGCCACCCAAATTCTCCAATGCTGTTTGTTTATTTTTTCAATTTCTAGAATGTTAAAGTGGCTAATTATATCAGAGATAAGATGCTTGCAAATAAGACTTTAGTGTCAAAGCCATTTTTAAGTTGTGTTGCATACATTCAAAAGTGCTTGAAAATGGCAAATATATTATTTTACTCACAAATCTTTGAGAGTAGGGGAATGAGAGAAGCTATCCCTGGACTGAGGATTGTATGTCAAATGTGAAACTACATCAAACTTTCGAGGCAACTTGTGAACCTCTGAAACTAGGGAATTAACAGAACATCAAATCCAGTAAGATCACAGGGGCACAATCCTTATGCAAGAAAATAATGCCATTGAGCCCTCATTAAAAGACCATTTCATCCTTAGCCATCAAAGAATGCGAGTGCACTAAGATCTTGGTTATATCATCAGGGATAACTAAAACAAGTGCCAAGAGAAACTGTGCACTTTTAGTTCTCACATGTGTCCATCTGTTCACATATAAACATATATTCCGCTTTCTGTCTGATTCCTAAAATCTTGATATCAGAATACCCTGGGCTTTTGCCCATTTCCTAAGAATGCAGACATCACATAAGCTACTATTAACCCATGTGTGATCCACTTCCATGGTGGCTGGAAAGCTGCCAGTTACAACACATGGTGCTTGGTTAACAATGTCTTAAAATATAAATGAATTTATTTTTTAAATTAACACATTTTTCTTATGGAAATACCTTAATAAGCCTTTCTGCATGTAAAATAGCCTCCATGTGGATTTTTTTTTGTTCTTTTAAGACTTTTTACAAGCATATCATAAAGTTAATCATAAAAGTTTCTGAAACAATCCAGAATTTCTTGACAAATTTTTAAAAGGACTCCAGTAAAGAATTTTGGTGACTTTATATAACCAAGATCAAACACTTTTCCTTTACAATATTCTGTACTCAAGAGGCAACCCTTATACTTTAATTTACGTGAAAACACTTCTGATTTCCCAAGTTTCCATGTAACATTCTTAATAGCACCTCAGAAACTGAACTGCGAAAGTGATGAGGCAAACAGAAGTTCTACACTCTAGGAACAAAACAAGTTAGGTTAATATCTGGTGGAATCTTTCAATCCTGCTCTGGGGCAGCCTTCAGGGGCTCATCTGTTGTGACCTCAGACTGGAAAGAGATTGTTTAAAATGTATACTGTAAATAATTATCCACACTGCATTTGATTTACATATGTACAAAAGAATCAATTCCCACCTTTGAAAGTGTCTTAACACTTAGGGTATTTTAACTCCCCTAATTATGGTTGAAGAAACATCATTGAGAGCCCGACCATGTTGTCAACTGGTAACCAGTTACAGCTCTAACTAGTGACAAGAGAAAACCTTACTGCCAATGTCTCCAAAAATGAACATACAATATTCAGACACTTTGTAAAAGACTGATCTCAAAATGAAATGCACAACACACCTACATAGCAACATAAAGTTGCATTAAATCCTAAGAAAAATAACTGTATTCTCTTTGACTAACCCCTCCCAACCACAAAAGCTAATGGGCCACTTAGCACACTTAACATTGCCAAAAGTCAGGATACACAACTCTTTCCCAAAAGAAGTGTTCCACCAACTGAGACAACTATTTATAGTCTATGGGGGGCGGGCAGAGGAATACCATATATTCTATCCTTAACTAAATTAAATATCCACACCATACTCTTGGCCTCCTCTGAAATAACCGTTTTTGACAGCAAAGTGCTGGGAATTCTCGATACCCAATAGTCAATATTTGGCTAGCCTAGCATGTTTCTGAAAACTCTTCTGCATACAAGCCTCTGTTTATCATCCTCTAGCTGCACTATTGTCATACATATTGCTTCCCGGTGATGATGAAAACTCAGGGCATCTTATAAGTTGCTGAAATCTGAGCCCCTGCTTGTTTTCTCAAGTCTTGGACAAACATAACTTTAGAGAGAGCAGAGCATGGGCATAAAGAAAGAGGGGCCTGCATTTTCATCTTCCTTTCATCTTAGTCATTCAGTCAGCCATTCAGAACCCTATTCAACAGAGCTTTTCATTATGCAAAAAAATGCTAATCCTTTTCCGATGCTTTCACACTTGTATAAACCCCCATTCCTTCAACTGAAAAGCAATTATATCAGTTTACCTTTCTGTCAAAAACAGGATTAATATTCCAATAACAGAATCCCCTTTCTTTTCCTATCTTTTAGCTTTAGGAAACTAGAGATTATTAGTAGAGGCATTCTTAGAACAAGAATACATTATTTTAAATATGATGGTGTTAACCAATGAATGGAAAAAGGAGAATGATCAGAAGAAGAAAAAGTCCCCCAGTCTACTGCAGAAACTCTTTTCTGTGACAGAACTGACCTTCCCTTTGCAGATGCCCAAAGAGACTGAGACTCACTCTGGTCTATTAATCAGAAACAAATTATGAAAGAATGTAGTTGGACTGGTTGACACTATCCTGTCTTGGGAGACTCAGTAACAGCCTAGTAACAATGTCCTCTTCATGGGTAATGAACAGCCATGACAAATGGGGCAGAGAAACTATTTATTTGCATATGCAAATTCTCACACAAGGGAAACATGTACAAACAAGTGTCATTGTAAGGTGGATTAGGCAAACAACGCTTTCTTTTTAGGACATTCTGCAGCCCAGAACATTAGTCAGCACAATTAAACCAGTCTCCATGGAGACTAATGAAATTTCACCATGGTATGAGTTAAATTAGATAGCTAGTTATGTGTTTCCACAATCCAACTTGAAATCCATTATTGTTTCAGAACAATACAGCAATTGTGCCTAGCTGATCTTTGCCAGCTCAACAAGCTCCTAAGTTGACAATTTGCATATGTTAATATAATTAAGCACTAATTACATGAAACTTGTACATATTCACATGCACTTTCCCTGGGCGCTTTTCAGTTTGAACCTTGGCCAAGTCTTTAACCCTTAGAATGGTCTTAGAGGATAAAAACTCTGCCTGTGGGTAGAGCCCCTAGGCAGACACAGAAAGGCTCCTCATTTATAAACACAAAGCTTAACCTGGCTTCTCATATTTCTAGCAACAACGACAGAAAATATTTTGTGAGTGTGGTAGGGACCAGGATGAGGGAAAACCAGGGTGTGTATTGGGGGGGGGGTCAGTCTTTAAAGACTTAATAATGAATATCTTCTCATAGAAAAGCAATAACATTCATTTCAAGAAAATGTTAAGAATTTGCTCTCACTGACATTGTGGGACCTTGGGAGATGAAAATGGTTTGACAACAGCAAAAATAGCAAGTAGAAAAGGAAAAGGGTGCATCAGCACCTAATGAGCTTTACATAAATATATGCAGAGGCAATTAAGCAATGTTAATTACTATGACAGCAGTTAATTGAATATAATTAGATATTTTAAGCCACTGAATAAAGCATAGTTAAGATTAATTTTATTGAGATTAATTGTAAATAAGGATAGATTAACTCTATGTTTTGACAGGCATAAAAAGTAGTTCTGCAAATTAAGCAGGAGCGTGGCCACCAGTCCAAAAATCATATATTATTTTAATGTCACACCTCAGAATCATCCCCTCAATAAACATGACTTTTCAAACCCAAACAGACAGGAATCTTGAAGAAAAACAAACAGCTTGCAGAGATTAAAGAGCCTTTTGTCCTTTTTCATGTGCATTTCTTTTAACAGACTAAATTAAGCGAGTCTGGTGTACGTTTTTTAGGAAGGAACATTTCACACTGAATGGAAAAAATGTTCTATCACATATGAAATTCGTGCAGCTGTGCGGAACTTGGTCCAGATGGTTTTAGACTATAAACCACCACCAAATGATAGACAGTAGGCCTTCCCAAGATTATGTGATAAAGTCACAATCTTTTATTTTGACCTCCCAAATTTCTGCTTTGTATTATTTCCAATCAAATCACATATTTTCTTTTACAAATGTGTTTCTCCACGAGGGTTAAAAGAAACATTGTGCCTACTTAGTACTAGAAATAAATGTAAAATGAATTGGAGAAGGCCTCCAGTAACAGATATCAGCTAAATCATTCCGCCACAGAATGCAATGATAGCTACAACAACAACGTATGCACATGACAACACTTGATTATTACTCAAAAACAATGGTTTCTAGAAATATTTCTTAGGGAAATATTGCTAAATGAAAAGCCCTCCCAAATACTTCCACACCAAGCCAATTCATGCATACTCTTTAAGGAAATTAACATAGTCCTCAAGAATGCTGAACAAATCACTAATAAGAAAGGAACTTCCATTGATTTTGAAATAAATCAATAGGTGATTAACATAATATTTTTAAAGGAGCAGAATGTGTGTGTGTCTTTATTGCATAAACATATATATTATATTTCCAATACCCCTTAGCTCTTAATCGAACTAGGGCTTTATGCTATTGAGCATGTCTCTATACTACCTCACAACTTCTTTAGGATGCCCTTAGTCTTTATAACGAAAATCCTAAAATGGTCTGTGAAACAAGACTACGACAAGCCATTCTGCAGTGAAAGATTTTAAATCATCCAGCCTCTTCTAATAGACTTGAGACTTATTGAGGTAGAAACCATAAAAAATGAAGAAGGGAAATTTAATCCCTGAAATATTGATTTGCACATTAATATCATATAGGCAGAGGGCAATTTGGCTTCGTGGAAATGACACATTGTCGACCCTTGGTGAAGTCAGAGCCAATCTAACTGCTGAACATGTCTGAATCTCAAGAGTTATTAAGGGCTTCCCTTCTTGCCTTTATGACTTTTCTTCAGCCTACCAATGCAATCTTAAATGTATTATCTTTAAGAAATAATTGTAAAACCTCAGGGGTTTTCCAGTTAATGGAAGGGAGGCCAAACCACATCAGATTCTGAAATGCAACATTAAACCCTTGCAATCAACAAAACCACCTCAATTCTCATCCATCCAGTGGAGGATCTAATATTGTTATTAGAGATAATCAAATTTCATTGTGTAAATTTAGGCTCATGGTCAGAATGAAAGCAGTAAATTCTGCAATATTAAACAGCGATTTTCTCAGCATCCTTTATGCTTTCCTTTGCTGGTGCAGCATCTTTTAAAATAATCCAACTAGGTCAAAATTAATGAACAGATTTGGGCTCATTTCCTAAAAACTGTGAAAGATTACAATAGACCTGAACCATGTTTCCTTCATTTTTAACTTTCAGTGGCAACTTTCACTTCCTAGACCCACAGTCCACTCTCCCTGTCCTAACCCCACAGTTGGTGCTATTGCTTTGACTTACACAGCTGGTTTACCTGACCTTTCTTTGTTCCTTAGGTACATTTCACTTTTCAGATTTATGGTATTTCACCCATATTTCATTGGCTCTATCTTCACTGCCATAAAAAAGAGAACACTTAAATATTGAGTTTACTTTTTTAAATCCAAAAGCAACCAGCTATTGAATAAATACACAGTGATGCTCTCTCCTCAGTTTATGCCATAAATATTAAAACCATTTAAAAAAATAACTCTATAAACCTATGATCCCCACACTGAAGCCAGGTGCAAGAGGTTAAAACAGCTGGCTAGCCATCTTTTATTTTTGTGTGCCTTCCTGCTGATTGAAACCGCAAACACTGAAAACTATCAAATATTCCCTTAAGGATTTTCTTTTTTTAAGAAGAGGAAGGAAAAAAGAAAAACCTTCATTTTCTATAATATGCTCCTTTGTGGAGAAAAAAAAAAAACTCTAAAACACAATCAGTCACAGAGGTAGTGAAATGATTCAAATATCTCCTTTCTGTTGTATTTAAACCATCATTTCCCACAACTTCTATATACAATTGATTTTAATTCTTCAGTTAGAAAAGAGAAGAAAGAAAGAGAGAAAGAAAGAAAGTCTGAGCTTGCTCTGTCAGTTTTGCCAGTAAATATAAAGTAAAACAAATGTTGATGGCACCGAGAGTGTTACATACCCGGGCTGTGTTTTTGCATTGCTCTCAATGGAAGCGATCGATGCCCGTGTCACTGTCGCGTCCCAATCGCAGCCAAGTCTCAGCCTTAATCTAAGCAACACCCGAAAAGGCAGCGGCAGCCGCAGCCTCTCCCTGACTCTTCCATCCATCCACCCAACTAAAAATATAATACTACATATGAGCTTTAACCACTCCACGTTTATAGGGATCAAGCCACTGAAAATCCAGGAGAACACAATAAAAAAAAAAAAAAAAAAAAAAAAAAAAAAAAAACCCTCCTTCTGTCTCGTGTCTCTCTCTCTCCTCTCTCTCTTCCTCTCTCCTCTCTCTCTCTGTCTCTCCTTTTGCCATCTACATGATCCTTGATTAAACATGGAACAGAGTTATTAAAAAGGGGGGGCGGGTAAGGACTCAAAGAGAGGAAATGCAACTGTCAGAAATCGGGACCGCCAGATTTCCTGGTGAACCTGCCTCTGTCTGAGTCAGTGTCAATCCACCATCTTCCGCCAGTGAACTTGTCTTTGGGTTTTTGTTTGGTTTGGGGGGGCTGTTGTTGTTGTGTATGTGCTTTTTTTTTTTTTTTTGGAAGGGGGAGGGGAAAGGCAAGGTGGGGGCTGGAGGTGGGGGGGGAGCAGGGAGAATGTGTGTGTGTCTGTGAGTACGTGTTGAGTGTGTGTATGTATGTGTGTGTAGGGGTCGGGATGGGGGGGGGGGGTCCGTGTTTGCGATCTGAACCTTTGGTACCTACAAGGAGGGTGTCTCACCGAACGGTAGCTAAGATCTCACCAGAACCGCGCGGAAGTGAGGAGTCGCGGCCAAAGGCGCCCGCTGGAGCCTCCTCTCTGGGCCGGACCCCAGCCCGAGCCGCGAAAGGAGCCCCCCGCCCGGATCACAGGTAACAAAAGAAATACAAACCAGTGCACCGTCTTCTGTGGGGGAAGGGGGCCAGGATGGGAAACCCTCAGTAACTTGGGCATCGGCAGAGAAACTTTATACAATTCCATGAGAAATTTTATTATTATTATTTTCTGATAGAAGAGATCAGAAAGAATGGGGGGAGGAGGGAGTGAACTAGAAGTAGAAGGAAGGCGAGACCCGACGCATTCCAGCCCCTCTTCCCTTAGCTGCTCCCGGCCGGAAGGCGCACTTGATGCGGAGAGAGGCGAAGAAGGTGAAGTTCGTTTTGCAGACATGGAACCTCTTTGGGGAGGGGGGGCAGGGAATAAATCAGTTCTCAGAGCCGGCCACAGCCTCCCCCCTACACACACACACACACACACACACACACACACACACACACACCCTTTGCCCTCTGCCAAAAGGAAAGGAAAGATTCTTGACCCCAAGCCGCTGGCATCTATCCTCTAGTCTAACGCACAACCGGCAGCGAAAGCGCCTGGCGAGAGCTGCAGCCGCCTCCCGGGTCCCTGGCCCCAAGGCCCGGCGTTCCCGCCTCCTAACGGACCTGCCTTCCGTTCGCCAGCACCCGAGTCCGCGCCGCCCGCGCCGCCGGGAGCAGCCCTCGGCTGTGCCCGCTGCCCGCTCCGGCCGGCGGGTGTCTACCTGCTGCCCAGCCCCTGCTCGCGCCCCGGCCTCTTGGAACACCCCCCCTCCCCCGCCCAAGGCGTACAGATCCCCCGTCCTCCGCCAGTCCCGCGCACTAAGCGCCCTTCGGGGAACTTGAGAGAGGAAAGGGTGGGGGTGGTAAGAGGAGGAAGAAAAAAGAGGCTGAATAACGGGGGTGGGGGGTGTAAAACAGGGAGAGAGGGGCTTCAAGCCCCACCGACCAACGTCCAAACTTTCCGAGGATGAGTGCAGAGAAGGGGTCATCCCGACCGGGGTGTGGGGGCGCGGGGCGAGCGGGGACCCCTGGCAGTGCCCGCGCCGCTGCGGAGCTGACAGCTTCCCCGAGCCACGAGAACGCCACAGGCTCGCGGTGGAGACAGAACCCGAAAAGACAGGGAAAAGGAGAGAAAACTGCTCGACGAAACGTGAATGATCCGCCACTTCTATCCAAAAGTTAAATCCTCCAAAACGCAGCCCCCCCAAAGAAAGTGGAAAATCAGGTCCCTCTGTGCCCCCTCCCTCTTTCAGCGGAGCAAATCCTTGAGCCAAAAAAAGGGGGAAAGAGATAGAAAAGGGGGGCAGAGCGGAAGAGATGGTCGGGATGAGGGGATGTGTGCGAGAGCGAGCGAGAGCGAGCGAGCTAGGGGCAGAGAGGGAGAGAGGCGGAGAGGGAGAGAGAGGGAGCGAAATATCAAAGATTGTGCAAGATCAGGCTGGAAAGATAATCGATACTCGACCTAAATTTAACACAAACTACTCAATAAAAGTTAAAGAAAAAACTTACTTTCCATTTCCCCTGCAGTTCCTACTCGATCTTCGCCTCTTTTTTGTTTTGCTTTTATTTTACTTACAGCTGATCACATCCAAGTAAAACGAGAGGGTTCATTAAAAAAAAAAAAATAAAAAAAATAAAAAAATAATCCTCGAACTTTATTGGGTGAAAATAAAAACGCTGAAGCAGAAAGTGGGGGGCATGGAGCGGTCCTCGGGGGTCCGGGAGGAGTTAAAGCATGTGCCGACCGCGGTCTCGCTGTTTGGTTGTGAAGGGGTTGGGAAAAGGAGGAAAGGAAATGAAAATCCGATATGTCTTTATTCTGCTAATTATTATCGTTTTAGCCCTGTTTAAAAAAATGGCTGATTAAGTTGAGTGCGCATGTCTTTGTGTGTCTATTCCCGATATGCACTCTGGGAATGAGAGAGGAGAGTGAGGGAGAGGGAGAGGGAGAGGGGGGAGAGAGAGGTGTAATTAGTGAGGTGATCAACATTCCCCAGACTGCAAATGACGCGCAGCCCGGACTCGGAGCAGCCCGGGAGCCTCGCGGCTTCCAAGGCTCGGAGCGCTGCGGCGGGAGCTCGGGACGCTGCGACCGCGGAGAGGGCAGGAGATGGGGATCTCCGGGGCTCGCACCCCACGCGCCCCTGCGCGCGCGACTCCCAAACTTCATTAGACACACACACGCACACACAACCACACACACAACCACACACACACACACACACACGCACACACACTCTCTTTCTCTTCAGCAAAAAGGGAGAGAAAATAAAACATAAATACCGCCAAAGCAATGCCCTTTAACTAGTCGAATTTTTCTTTTTATTTTAATGAAGCAAAGTAATTATTATCGGACCAAAGATTTGTTTACTAGGGAGCTTTAAGGACAATATTAGAGGAATGAAGAGATTTTTTTTTCCCTCTGCCTAATTTATTGTTGCATACAAGAACGCATTTTAATGGAGAAATGCGGGGACTGAGCAAATATGCAGATGTATGTAAATAAAGGGTGCCTGGCAGTGTGCAAACACGGCCTGGCCCAGCCTATTTCGAAGGAAGAATTGCACTCTGGATCTATAGACACCTATTTAAACACGGATCTTTCGTTTGCACAGGCAGGAGAGAGGACCCAGGGCATGGTTGATGCAAGTGGTTAGTTGAGTCAAAGTAAACTTTCAAATGAGAATAAGTGATGGGTGTAAGGGTGATAGTGGGGATATGGTTCTAGCCTTTATGTAATATTTTTGAATATTTTATCAGAATTGCTTAAGTTCAATGTAATAGCTTTAAGAAGACTTAGAGGGGAAAAAAAAACCTTTCATCTTGCAAGTCTGTTGAATTATCTTTCTTGAAGCACGTTATGATGAATTTTAAAACCCCACTACAGATCTCATTAGAATGAAATATACTTGGTATTTTCTGGTGCAAAATTTAAGGTGGCTGATTCTCATTTGAAAATCTAATTATCTCTTCCCAATATTACAGATGTGAATATGAGTGACACTTTCATTAAAAGATAATTAACTAAAACTAGGAATAGACATACTTTTAAATACCCCCTACTGAATATCTGAATATAGAATATATATATATATATATGTATATGTGTGTGTGTGTGTGTGTGTATTCACACTATCTCTTGCTGCTCAGATAGCATCTTGATATACAGCTACACTATAGGTCACAAGTAGACACCATCTATGTAATATTTCAAAAATAGGAATTCTAGAGAGAAGGTGAAAGTACAAACCAAACAATCTAAAAACAAGAAATACTTGTAATGTCCAGCTTCCTGGACAGGTGAGGTGTCAGCTGCCTTGAAGCTGACAGGTCTTTGAAGTTCTGGATCACCAAGATCTGCTTCAAAACCTTGTCTTAGGCCTTAAGCACCAAATCTACCAAATACCAACAAAAAGGTTTATCGCAGGACAACAGACGTTGCAAATACTCATCTTTCTGGCCCTGAAACATTGTGTTATCAGGGAACATTTGGAAAATCCTAGAACTGATGCAAATGGCATGAAAAACCAAACAAAACACCTGGGAGGATCAAAGCATAGTCCTCAAAAGAGCAGACCTAGGCCCAAATCAGAAAAGCTGGTTGCCTACAGCAGCTGGCTAAGGTTACAATGAAAGTCCAAAGGCTTGGAGTAGAGAATAAAACCTAGATATGGTCTTTATTAAAGGCGGGGGGAGCAAATCACCACCTTAGGAATCTGAAGTCGATGTATGTAGCAGTACAGTGTAAAACAGGGCTACTAGACGTTAACAGAAAGAAAATCATCTACCTCTCCAAAGACTCCATTCTATTTTAAACTTGTTTGGGAAGAAATCTGCTCAAAGTGTATGGCTTTCTAAGATTTTTAAGTTACTTTGTTTACAATCTTACCTATATACAGCCACTGTATCATTGCTGTGCCTCAGTTGAGTTTATCCATATGCTTTAAGAAACATACATGACCACCGTGGTAAAATTTTAATTCTCTGTAACTTGCAAGTGAAGAAGGTGTTTATGTAGCGTTGCTGTTTACAGAAAAACACCCCAGAGAGCAAAAATTCTAGCTTTAAAAAACTATTTGAGGTGTGTGTTGGGGAAGGGGGTGGGGGCTTTTAAAAAAGACTGAGGGGAAATGAAGGCAGGGAGACTTTCAGGTTCAAATCAGAAAAGATCAAGCCCTTTGCGGGAGAGGGCTCCATGTACAAGCTCACTGATGGAAAAACCATTTCCTGCGATTTCAGACGGGTAAATGTGTATGATGAAGGAAACACCTGAGAACAATAAGTCTGTTTCAGGCTCAGGTGAAGAAAGGGGTCTATTTCTGGCATGGAAGAATAGGGAAATGATGATCATTTCGTTTTCAAGTTCTCCTTTATTTCTTTTGCCTTTTTCTCCCTGAAACATCATCAATAACATTAATGTCATTAATGTCAAAACACCAAACGTCAAGTCAGGAAAACCATTTTAAAAATTTGGTGGCTATTTCTTCTCTACACCCCCATCTCTCTCTTGTCTTGGAAAATACATCCCTGTCTTTTCTTGGAAAATCTCTCTCCTCTCTCTCTCTCTCTCTCCCCCTCTCTCTCTCCTGTGTGTGTTGGGGGGGGGCGGTTATTGAATTCTAAGTAAGAAAACAAAAGGAAGGAGGATTTGCAAGAGGAGCGCCCACTTTTGCAATCCCTCTGCTAGCGAGCACCACCCCCCCCAGCCTGTGTGTGTTCTTTTTAATCATCTCTTTCTCATCCTCTTTCACCGCTTTCCTAAGAAGAGAAGCTGGGGTGAGGGTCGGGGGTTAATGGGCTGAGGGGATGGGGCAGAGAGGGACTAGCACGGAGTCAAGAGTTTCCTCCCAGGCTCGGCCTTGGAGCGCGCCCGCGCGAGGAGGGTAGCTGGGGAGAAGCGGCTGCGGGTCTGCGTGGGGTGGGCCCGGAGGCGCGGAGCGCGGCGCCGCGGGCAGGGGCGCGGCGAGGCGGGCGAGCCCGAGCCCAGCCCGCGGGCTGCTCCCGGGCGAGGGCGCGATCTGCCCGGCTCGCCCCGGCTGCGCCCCGGCCCTTGGCAGCTTCCTTCTCGGCCCCTCGCTCCAGGAAACCCAGCTGCTCCTCTCGGGTCTCAGAGGACCCCTTGCCGTCAACCTTTGACCCTGTCCCACCCCACTCCCCCCGCCCCCATTCTGCTGTCCCTAAACTCTGTGCGAACCCGCCGCCGCCCTCAAGGAAGGTTTGGCTACTTTTTATTTCAAAGTGAAAGGAGCAGAGGTTTCCCTGCCGCACCGAGAACTTTCCCTACACCCTCTTCTAGACTTTCCAGGGCTACCCCAGCCGAGCCAAGCCCATTCCGGGGCACTCGGACCCTGAAGCCGAGCGCCCAATTGGGGGAGAACCAAAAAGGAATGCCAGGTGGTTAGGTGTTGAGTGTTGGAAGCAAGGAGTAATTAATTCTGAGACAAAAGATAATTTCCACTTTCAGACTTTTCCTCGGCGTATTTTATTCCCCAAATCTGTGCCGCGGACACTCTGGACTTTACAGTCGCTTTAAGGAGCCCTGCGCTGTCTGTTCCCGGATTCCCCCGCCCTGCCCTCACCAATTCAGTAACAAATACCCCACCTCCCTCTCCCTCACGTCCTGCCAGCTCAAGACCAAGCCCAGCCCAAGGGGAAAAGGTTCCCAGTCTTTTGACCGCGCCTCCGGGGTCTATAGATGAGCTCAGTTTGAAACGAGGTATTACAAGATTTCAGCGTTAGGAACCCTTTATATCACCACAGACACTTTCAGATCCTCAGCCCCCCTCCTCCTCCCCTCTTTTTGTTGGGTCTTCTGCACCCGGGGGCTATTTAACAAAGGCAGTCTGTTAACTAACATTTTTAACTCAGCAACTCCTTTCCAAAACACACTTAAACTTGATACCAATGTCTGTCGTTTTGTGAGTGGGGAGGTATGGATGTGTGTGTGTGTAAAGGGGGAGACGTGAAGTTGTCAGTGAATCGGAAAGTGCAGGGTTTATTCGGGATGGTGTCACAAATACATTATATTTACAGTGAAGTAATTCAAGAAATAGTGTGGAAGAGTGCCAAATTTCATTACCATGAAAAAAGTATCTTTTTCTTGAGAACTCACGAAGCGGGGAGGGGGGGATGGAAGGTTAAAATATGACATAACACCCAGAATGGACACTCTCTTTGATGGTGAGCATGAGCTAAATGAAATGAAATTCAAAAAGGAAAGACATTTTAAGTGTGTATGTGTGTGCAGCATTTGTGGGCAGTTAAATCTGTGGTTCACTGATTCTTTCCCCTCCCCCAACCTGGTTCTTATCTCCTTTGTGGTCTTTTTTTTTGCCTTAAAAATGCCCCCATCTTGATCCCGGTCTCTATCTGTACTTCTGTATTTCTGTACGTTTCTCGCTTTCTAACTAAAGTCCCTCTTTGGTTTTTATTGGCAGTAAATCTGTTTTACCTACCCCCCCCCCCTTGGTGATACTGACCTGGTTCAACGTGTGTTGTGGGGGGGGGCAGTCATTATTATGTAAAGTTAGGCACAGGTAAGGTTTGGAATGGGAAAAGGGAGGAGTTATAGAGGGTCTGAGCGAAGAAGAATTAAGGGAGTGGAGAAGGAATGGGGGAAGGGGGAGAGAGAAAAGTCAGACACCCTATGGCCTTTCTGGGGTCAGGGCTCAGACAGTGCTGTGACCTCCTTTCCCTCTAGGCAACCAGCCCAGTGTTTATAAACAAAATCAGATGGGACTCTCCCGAAACAATAGCACTTCACTAACTTCACAAGCACTTCTACAGCTCTTATGCAAATTAATAAGGACTCTTTATCACTTACCTCTACGCACCCCCAACCCCCTCAGCACATGTATTCACACTTAACATCACCCAAACCAAGGATCACAAGCACACCCTTCTCGAAACACATGGAGATATTTCCAGCAAACATATCCAACAAAAATTTTATGTTTCTTCTGGGGAAAATCTCTAAGAGACAATGATGCAGATGGGAAAAGATAGGTAAGTGGGAAAAGAAAGAAAACTGAGATTTTACTGAATTGTAGATTAATTTGTGATCTTTTAAAACATAAAACATCTATATCTAGTCAAGGCAACGCTCTATAGACAATATACTAAACACTGGTCACTGAATAGAATTATTTGAAAACAGGACACCATGTTCATCCTAATATCCACATTTCCAAGACAAAAGTGCAGATCTTTATAGTTGAAAAGCCACCACCTCTGTATGTAACATCCCTAAATATTAGACACAAAAGGACCATTAAATCCTGCAGCAAACAAACAGCCCATATGATCTAAGTTACAAAATGTATAATTAAATCCATCTTCAATTACAGAAGGTAGCTAGCAGAAACTAAATCAAAGATTTTGAAACAAACGTTGTTTGCCAAGGTACAGAAATGATAGCTTTACATTATATTGTAACCAAAACTTCATTTCAGGAATAAATTACAAGACAGGGAAAAAATAAAGGTGAAAGAAAAAAGAAGAATTAAATGATTTCAAACTTTTGCTTTAAAATGATTATCAGTGAAAGTCTAAGAGAAAAAGGTTAAAGAAAATATACCTCAGAGCAAAAAGATCATCTCCTTTTCTTCTTTGTCTATCAGTCCCCTGTTAAAGCATATGGAAAATGTTTTCAAAATGCCCAGATTTGGCACATTGTCATTGCAAAGAGAGGAGCGCAGTGATGCTGTTAGAGAAAATGGGAAATAAATTCAGGATTGGGTGCTGCCTCCTTCAATGCGGATTTATCTAAGTTTAATTTAATATTCCGCAATCACTGAATGATCGCATATAATTCACCAAGATTTTAAAGGGCTTTATTTAAATACCTTGAGCAAAAAGAAATGAAATTTAAACCATTGCAGCCATTGCTTATTTTTTTTTATTTTCCTATTAGAAGAACTTTAACTGGCAATTTCTAATAATAAAAGGAAAAACGATAAAGGTTTGGATTTTTTAAAGGGAGAATGTTAAAGGAAAGCATTAGCTTTATTAAAATCATTCTGAACATAAAATCAAAAAGCACAAAATGGTTGTTTGTAAAACACTAAACCTTTAATCGATTTTATTGGCATTCCGATCGATTAGATAAACGGAAATCTATAGCAAACATCAAAGCATTTAAAACATTTTCTCTATCTCATTTATAAACAAAACTTTTCTTTTCAGCAGAAAAAAATGATTATCAAACGACTAACAGGAAATTCTTCAGATATCAAATTACGATAATAAAATTATTTCCACATGGAAAGGGATAATGACAATGATGATAGTAATTACAATAATGAATAATTCAACAACCCTTTGACATGTATGTTAGAACCTCCAGCACAAACCTCTCTAAAGGGAGGGGTACTTTAAAAGAAATACTTTATTTTTTTAATTGAAGTATATTTGACAATACTTTATTTTTAGAGGAAATATTTTTTAAAGATAACTCTGGGGGAGTAGCTTAGGTGTGGCTGTCGGACTCGCGTTAATTTCCCTGCAATTTCAAAGGAGTCAATTTTCTCGCGGGTGTTTTCCTTCCAAATTGATATTTATTAGCAAAAATTAATATGCAAATGTCATTGAGCCCTTCCAGGTCTGCAAACTTGTATCCGGACCTGTCTTCTACTTATTCTAAAAGGTGATTCTCAAATCATAGAGGGGGGCGAAGACGAGACTCCCCCAACCTGAACGTGATCACACATTTGATCTTTTAAGTGAAGGAAACCAATTTATTTGGAGATATGAAGACTGCTATCCAGAGAAATGCAGCAATCAGAGCTTATGGCATTTTAGCTGCAGCAAAAGGAAGTGTTGCTGTAACGGGTATTACGTTTATTTGTTAAAGAAAATCAATGAAAGTGGCTGTAAAGTAGTTAGTGAGGCGTGTGTTTGGGACTCGCGGTGAATCGCGACTCGGGCAGGCTGGAAGAGCAGCTCCTCTCCTTGCCAGAAAAGTCCCCGCGTCGCCCCGAGCCGGGGAGCGGGCTGCGCGGCACCTGGCTTCCCACTCGCCGGTGCTGCCCCGCGGTGCTCTCTCTGGTCGACCGCCTAAGTCGCTCCAATTCTCTGCCCTTTTTGCCCTCTGTCCTAGCAGTCGCTTCTTCCAGTAGACTGTGGTGGCCTTCCCACGCCCTCCCTCAGCAGCACACACCTTTTTCCTCCTTTTCTCTTACTGACTCGGGTCGCTTCCTCCTTTAGGCTACAGGTCTCAACTTCTGTACTTCCTTTCCTCCTATTGGAATCTCCTCCTTCTGAATCTCGAAGTCTCTTCGGTGAATCGCGGAATCTTTCTTTCCTACCCCGCCCCTCCCCCATTTCTCCCTCCTGCCAATTATTTAGCACCCGGGTCTTCTTACCCTCGCACTCCTATCCTCTCCTCCAGACATTCCAGAGAGTTCTCATCACACCAGAATGCACTTTTTCTCCTCCTCCTCCTCCCCTTGGATTGGGAAGTGTGTGCGTGTGTGTGTGTGTGTGTGTGTAAGGGGGGCGCGGATTTTGAGTTGAACTCCCGGGGGTTTTATTCTATTCTTTTAACAGCTTTACTTTCCCTTTTCTTCTTTGCGTAACCTTTACCTACCTACTAATTTATAACAGAAGCGGTTTCTTTCCCTTTCATTTCCTAGTTTACGGTTTCCGTCTGGGGCTGTGCATTGCTCGGGAACCCTCTGGCTCCCCCCTCCCCGGGCCGCCCCCGCCGGCCGCGGGCCCAGGCAACTATTTTCCTGTACTTGGTTTTGGTCTCATGGCACTTTCTTTCCTTGGAGTAAGTTAGTTTCCATAATTTGAAGTTCTCCGCAGAGCGCCTCTTTGTCAGGCTACCTCGCTGCCCAAATAAAGGGTGGGGTGTGGGGGAAGGTGTATCACCCGCTTAAATCCCTTTTAACAACCGTTTACTCCCAGTCCCACCACCCGGCCAGGTAATGTCTTGGGTGAATAACAACGAATTCTGAAAGATTTTCCATCTCTGCGCGTGCGGATTGCTTATGAGTTATTCCTGAGAGGGTCTCAGACCCCTCCCTTGTATCTTCTGGCTTCCACTGGTCACCGTTTCAACCTCCTCCCACCCCTCTTCTTCTTGCCCCCCTGACTGGCCGCCCCGGCTGCGGGTGGGGAACGCAGTCTAAAGACCTCGTCCTCTCGCTTCTTGTTTCTAGCAGCTGCAGCTGCCGCTGAAATTCGCTGTGGCCGCTGCCTCTTCCCGCTTTAATCCCAGACCTCCAGTCATTGGGCAGCTCCTCAGAGGCAAGAAGTCAACACCATGGCAACCCGACAAGCCTATCAAATCACGGGCTGGCGTGACAGCAGCAACACTGCAGGCAGAAGTGGGCTGGGCGGAAGAGCAAAGTGGCCACTGCGCTCAGGTACACAGTCTGGGAGTGGACAGCAACTGTCAGCCTCCACGTTCCGGCTACACAGATGTGCACCACCCAGTTCATAAACCTACCCATGTCCCCTAGTAGGTTTGGAGGAGGGGGGTGCGGAAGAGGAGAGGGGGAGGAGGAGGAGGAGGAAAGATATATAGAGAAGTGGAAGAGTTTCGGAAGAGAGTTTCAAGCTAAAAGCAATCGAAGCCCTAGATACCGTAAACTAAAGATAACTTGTGCCCCATTAGTAGATGAAACCAAGTCACTATAACCCTCAGAACCAGATTTAAAGAGTTTGCACAAAGGTGTGGGATTTTTCTTCATTGGTTCTGTCAATTGCTTGAGCAACATTAATGCAACATTGTGTTCTGGAGTTTCAAAAGTATTAAAGGAGACGTTACATTTTTAACTTTTACTGTCTGCCAGTGTCCAGTCTGCAAAAAATACAGCTGGATATCAATTTCAGCTAAGCTAATTGACTGCCTTGGAAATGACCTAAACTTTACCTGAAACTGTCTTAGCCTTGGTCTTTCCTAAAATGTGTGCTATGTGTCATGTGTGTTCTAGATCTTCTCTAAAGAGAAGAAAACGAGGAGACTAGGAAATCCATGCATTCCTCTTGGGCCTACTTGGTCTTTGTATTTCCTAATTTTCCTTGAGCCCCCAAGTGCAAATAGAAACAGGACTTTCATTAGTAATTGAGAGCACTTTGTTAATTTACATGGTACAGTTTGAAGCTGAATTTTTCTTTTTCTTTTTTTTTTATTTTAAAAGCAAATAATGTTTTTAGAAATGTGCAACATATTTCTTATTAACTTATGCAAACATTTGAACAACAATATAGGATGCTATCACTGACCATATATTGACCTCTATCACTTATCTCAAAGTTGGTTTCTGAATTTGAAAGCACAAGTTTGTTGAAGTTATATAGGATAGAAAGAGAAATCCATTTAATAATGAAGTTAATGAGTCATATTGAGGGAATCTTGTATGAATTCTAAAATGTACCTTTGAAAGTCCACTCCACATAAACACAATTCACTGAATAAACAGTTGTCATATTGATCTAACATTTTTTATGAAGAGGCTCTCAGGGTGTAAGTATTTAAGTTATACTTGGCATGCGTAAAATACTAGAGACCTGGAAAGGGTTCTCAAAACAGCAATTGCAGTATTAAGCAGAATAGGGTAGGGAGCCAATTTTTTTGGCTCTAAAGAGAAATTCAGGGAAATCTTGAACTTCATTTCCTTACTTTCTCTGTATTTCACTGTTGATGGATCCTAATATTAAAACAGTACATTTTCAAAATATAATTTATTATATACTAAAAACAAGTATAATAACTGACACTGGAGAAACAGGTCATGATATACTAGAGAAAACTTTTGGATATAATGTGATTTTCCTTGCAGTGAAACTCTAATAACATTCTGGTAGCATTTTCTCTTTCTGTGCTACTCTGCAGAGTTGTTTGATGAAGAACGGTTAAGCACAGAGAGCTGAAAGTTTCTTGTAGTTTAAATGGTTACGTCAGTGCCAAGTTATCGATATCCTTGAATGTTTTTGGCTAATTCACATTACATCTGACATGTACTGAGTATTTACAGTGGGAAATGTAAGAAGAAACGCAGTACTATAATTTCAAATTAAAATGCGTATATTTTATATATTATCTTTCAGAACCAAGCTTGTAAATATAAAATGCTTTTAAAGAGAAGTTAAATGAAGTATACAAAATCTTTCAGTATATTTTGACTTTGATAAGGATAAATGAACACAGGAGATATGACAATATTTCAAAGTTTATTATATCATTTAATAAATAGTGTACCCGGAGCCATTGAAAAATTTTAAATATCTTAGGATCTCTCATATTATTTGTGATGGATGTGTAATTATACTCATCAAAGACATGAACAGATACCATCATTCAAATGTTCATCTACATGTAATATTTCTAATTTTAAAGAGTTAAAACGAGATGAAGTTAGTACAGTATATCTAAATGAAAACAAATATCTAAATGTTCTATTAGATCATTTAATCTTAGAAATTGTTATTTCTAAAGCTTGCTATGTATGGATTATTGAAAATTAAAACAATTTTTGCAAATACTGTACAGACTTTTTAAATCACAAATCAATTTTAATGTCTGCCCTTAAAAATACCCTCAGATTATACAATATATGACCATCTGCTTAAATACAGACTTATGTACGTGCCACACACATGTTGCTAGTTAGCTCTACATTCAAATCTACATTCAAATGTAAATTCAAATTTACATTTCAAGCTATTTTCTATACTTCCAGTGTTTTCAGTAAGGATGTTCTTGGAAGGAGAAAATTTCTCTTTTTTTAGCCAATAAAAATAAGACAGTGGAATTAAATGTAATTTGAATGCTAAATTTAAAAAAAATCAGTAAAAGGATGCCTTGCTCATTTTCAGCAGAATGGAAACCATCTCCATAGAGTTCATTCTTGACCTTACCTGAATAAGTACTTTAACTTAAAGTATGAGATGCACCTAGAGGGGTAATACATTGAGCTTAATAGGAAGACAGTTAATAACCTTTTTTCATCCTCGTGCACTATCAATCATGGCTGTCACCAGTCTGCTGAATCAAAGCAAAAGTGTTCTTCACAGATGACTGATTAGAAACGCAAAATCACAAGATCCATCTTCATGGTCACTTTTATTATAGTCATTTTTAAACTGACAGCAACCTGCTCAGTTTCAGCACACTGGGCATCACAAATAGTGTCACTCAGGGCAGCTAAGCATGAGAAGAGGTTGGTTGGATTCTACTTAAAAATAATTAGGCCCTCAACCCTTTGTGGAACCAAGAAAAAGGTATTCCTCTTTCCAGGCCCCCATTCCCTCCTCCCATAACTTGCTCTGATTTCATTGTATCATGAGCTTACCATCTTGAAGAGAGGCAATGCAAGGCAAAGTTTTTATCCTGGTTAATTATCTAGGAATTAGGGGGTGAATCTGTCCACTTGAGAATTACAGATAACTTTTTGTCTCCTGCTTTTTGTCAACATCATGACAAACAACAACATCGGTACCCTTAGAGTTGTTAAATACGGTTTTTTTTTTTTTATATAGAAATAGGTTTTTAGACTAAGGACTTCAGGAATGTAGGTACTAGTGAGGTATTTTTGCTATAAGGGGCTCTTCTCCGTAGAAGACATTTAATAGCACCACCTGAATGCTATAGCACTGGAATTTCTGAGGTTGTAACTCTCCAAATGCATAATCTTAAAGGTGGTCAAGACACTAACAATTAAGTAGTGATATAAATTCTCGATATGCAACCCCATGTTTTCTCCTTTTCAGCCCTAGAGTATTAAAAAATGACAATTTTGAAGAACTAACAAGTAGATGTACATAAAAATCATTCTGCTAGAGGGTTTGAAACAGTTCTGTCTGAGTCAAAGGGTGAGGAACTTTTTCTTAAAGTCTTGAGTTTTATGCTACAAAGATGACTGAGCTCTTCAGATTTATTTCATGATATTTTCATGCATGGCTTTAGAATATTTTAAGATACTATAGGGTACTAATGATGCAAATATTTACATGAGGAAAAATTTTAATAGACATTTAAATATGTTACGATTCATGTGCACATTTTATAGGGTTCTTATTTCATATTCAGAAAGGAAAATCCAGTTGGATTTAAATTTTAATTTGATAAGTTTAACTTAAGTGTCCTATTTTAAGTTTCTATAGAGTCATCATTTTCTTTCATCCCAAATGTTCATTTTCTTGTTAACAGCAGAACACACACAGAGAGAGAGAGAGAGAGAGAGGAAAAAGAGAGAGAAAAATCTGTCAATGGTATGTCTTTATATAACACAATACATTTATATTCATTTTCAAACATGTTTAATATTTTATCTTTAAAACCTCTTTGTGAAGCCATCGATTCTTTTCCTCCGGCTCTCCCTTCACACATGCAAACACACACACACCCAAACATGCACACACACACACCTGTGTAGCTTTATTCTGGATTATAAGAATGCTTTTCTTTTCTGCACAAAATGCATAGATAGACAAGATACATATAATGACATATCTGCACTTATACAGATTATATAATTGCATATATATAATGGAATAGCTGTATTTTCCATGGATATAATAGATGCATAAATGTACACTCTATGTATCTGAAGGCTAATATTAATTTCCTTAAATATTGTACTTTGTTTCTACAGATATATGTATTTAAAATAAAGAAGTTATGAAATATCCCAATTAACTATCCAGTTTGATTTTATCTTTTTTAGCTAAGTTAAATTGTCTTAGAATTTTGGATAGATGTATGTGTTAGTTGATGTTTTAAAATATTACCACCTAATAAAAATTGATGATGACAGTACTAATTGATACCTTGTTCAATATGGGAAATTAGGATTAAATTAAACGTTTACATCCTTTAGAAGCTGTGTAATTACATAGATTACAATGTTAATCACCTTAACGGGTTCATATTCAGTTTACTTTAAGGATAAAAATATAATTTCTCCTAACAAAATATGTGTGTGGGAGCACGCATGTGTATAGGTGCTTAATTTGGATAAGTTTATACTTTTAAAAAAGAGAATGTCCCATTCAATTCAATATCTTGCTTTTAAAACTAGTTTTTAGTGTAAAAAATTCTTTTTGTCTAGGTTCTGCTAGCCAGAATATTTATGGAAGAGAGATTTATTTGAAATATCTGGACTTGGTGTGGCACTTTTTGCTACAAAATAATTCAGTGAAATGATATACATGATATTGGGCATCATCTTGGTAATCTATATAAGCAGTTACACTGGATCCAATATGAATTTTTAATATGATCACAATATGAGCATTTATAAGGCTTATAAAAATTATAGATCTAGTCAAAACTGAAAATAATTTTTTCCTTTGTATTTTAGAAACTTAACCAAAACTACTTTTAAAAAAATTAGTTTGTTTTGAAAGTTACTATGAAACATCTTTGTTTGACAATTTTATGTTTTGACATAATTTGAAAACAAAACTCAGATTTTAAGCTTCATGGATAATCTACAAAGTTTTTTGGGAAAAAAAATCAGCATCTTAATTTATGTGAAATGTTGATCTATTTTGTTGCTGTTAGTTTTAAAAACCTGTATTGTTTTATGTGCATTTGCTTTCTTGAGAGTGTTCTTATGTTTAAGTGACTATGTAAACCATATAATTTTATTGAATATAAGACTATCACATGGTAAACGGACTAGTGTAAAGATTTTATAATTTAGTTGTTAGAGATACACTTAATACATAAGAACATATTCATCAAAGAATATTTTGAACAAAAAAAGATTAATAATGTTTATCTATTTCAGTTTGGAGCTGGAATTTATATTTGTACATTGCATATAACATATGATATATGCATACATACATACAATTACATCTAAATACTATCATGTCTAGATTACTGACTTCTTTAAATGGTAAAATGCTGTCACACACAAATATTGCACTTGTCTTTGCCATGCCTGCATTTATGCAACCTGAATAAGCAATTATGGCATTTCTCTTTTTCCTGGAGTATGATTTTCCCTTGGTACTGGAATTGTTCTTTGTTGAATCTTTGTGATTAAAAAAAAAAAAAAAGCTGTTATATGAGTGTCAGTTCGCAATAAATGTGTGAGAAGATGAACGGTCAGGATAAACTGGCCATCTCCTAGCATGTCTTTTCTACCTGGGCTTCAGAGCTCTAGCTCCCAACTACTGATATTTAAAGAGAAAAGAAATGAAAGCAAAGGTCATACAAAAATCACCTTTAACATTTTATAGTAGAAAAAAGAGAAAATATTGAAATATTTTTAATAATTTGTTAGGTAATTCTATTTTAATTGCTTTCCTATATTAATGTTCAAAATGCTGTTATTTGCTATCATTTAAAATTGTTATTTTGTTCAACTCATACTTTATACTCACAAAAAAGATATAGTTCTTAAAAATCACCAAAACTGAAATTATTGTTTTCTCTACATTCATATTCCCCAAAGCTTTCTGCCACTCAGCCACTAAAGCTGGAAGCTGCATTTTAGAACAAATAGACTATTTTGATCACTGTGCTTTCTTCTTACCTTGAATTTCAGTTTGCAAAGAAATATGCAAATTGATTTAATGACAACTTTTCAAAATGCACTCCAAGATGTTAGTGATGTTTTCAAGTAAAAAATTTAGGGAAGTATGATTTAAAGATCCCTTTTTTTGATAGCTAAAGCTTTTATATATAAACCTTCACTTATGTATTACCCAACCACTGAAGAATTTTAATGTATTGCAGTTCATTTTGCAATATTTGCACAAACATTCAGAGTAGTATTATGTTGCTTAGTTATTTCATTATATTATATTTCACATTTAGATTTTCATTTGAATTTTCCTGTTTTCAACATTTGGATATCATCTCATTAACTATCATAAGCCAGTAGTTTAAGGAGGAGTAATTCTGAAATGTAAACACCCCTTCTAGAATTTTACAGCATTTCTATGGAAGAGAAAGAGGGGACTAGCATTACTTTCCCCCAAACATTTCCCTGTTATGATTATAAGAAAAGATCAGATGCTGTGGCAATTTTTTTCATATGTGATCTTTCTTCAGAATTATTTTCAAAGTCAACTGTCCTTAGACCTTATTTTCATCTCCAAAAAGCATTAAGCTTGCTTCTTTGTAAAATATTTCTTCATAACATATCTTAGTTTAATTCACTTTTAGCAAAAGAAACACCCAAACTCAATCTGGAGACCTCCTTCCAACATAATTTAGCTGGACCTTTTCTTAGTAAAGGTTTTCTGGTTTTCATTTTCACTTCATATTCTCAAATAAAAGATCCTTTGTTGTCTACCATTTGATTGGACTTAATGAAAAACACTCCATTTTAACTTAACAGTATTTCCTTTTGAATTTATTATATTTAAGAACACTGTCAAAAATCAAACATTTAATCTCAGGTTTTTATATTTCAAAATATATTACTATCACATGGCTCAGTGAGGTGATGTAAAAAGTACACTGAAAAGATTTCAAAAAGGAAAGCAAAAGCGGAAAAAAAAACCCGGCTTCATTTTAATATGAAACTAAATACTATAGCTAATGTGCAGATTGGGTACAGCAGCTAACTGTAAAGACTAACATGTGACAGGGTGCCAACAGCAGAATTGTGCAGTATTGACTAAATGAGCTTCACTGATTTGTATTGAGGCTAATATCTTCTTTAAACAATTCCGTGTAAATTGTGCGTATAAAGTCATTGGAAGCTATTTCTCAGGACAGCCTCGCTGGCTAGCTACCTGCTGGAGTGAGGAAGATAATCAATAGGAAGAAATAGAGCTGAGCATGAGCCTGGGAAGCTTCCGAGCAGTTAATGCTGATAAAAGTAGATGATGTCAATATTTGGGAATAGCACAACTCTAGGATAATAGACAAAAGAGAAGTGCATATGTTGTAGAGTGTTCAAACAGGGGCAAAATTAAAGCCGAAGTGCCAGATGATGCCCTGGGCTGCAAAAGACATTATTTATTACAGGTATTGTTAAATTTTTACTGAAATCCAAACAGAGCAAGATGTTACATGAAAAAGGTACCTAACTTTTATCAGAAGCTTAAATCCCCATTTCCATTTCAATGGTCAATAAGTTCCTGCCAATGATTGGTATAGGATAACCTGTCCTTCAAAGGTTTGGCAGATCTATGTTTTTATGTATGTAATACCACATGTCTCATTAAGAAATTGCTTTTAATTCTCGAAGTTGCTTCCAAGATATATAAAAAATAAATAACCTATGCAAGATAAAATGAGAACAGGCTGTCAAAGGGTGACACCAAAGATAGAAGCAAACCTAATTGTCTTTGCGTATCCTTGTGTGATTATAGCAGCCACCTTATCTTCTAAGGGGAGTAGGCTTATTGGAAGTGAGGTAATGATATATTTTTACTAATTTAATACTGGAAATCAGTTTTCCTCTTGCTGTCAGGCGATGAAATTTTGTTCTTCGGTGCTGATCTTTCTGTTGATGTATTATGACATAGTCTGTCAACATGAACAGATATGTGAAAGAGGATTGGGTGACTGAGACGTACAACCTGCACAGAACTCTTCTTGAATTTTAAGCATGTTATCGTGTTTGGGTACAACAAGTAAGGCTGCACTTGCTTTAAAATGCTGTATTTTTATATAATTTAAGCCCAAGTAAAAAACAGGTGGACTCGGACCAGCCTCTAAACCGGAAATGAGTGAGCTGAATCCAAACCATGTATTTCAGAACACCTTTCAAAGAGCTCTTCCATGTCCTAAGTCGATTCCTTAAAAAAAACAAAACAAAACAAAGCGACACAAAACAAAACCAAAAAACCACCATTTGCAAAATATAGACGTTTTTTGACGAAGAGGAGAAATCAAGTCATGCATGTGTGATTATCAAACGTAGCCATTTTCTCCCAAATTAAACAATTCCACAACTGTTACATGCTTTTATTGTCACAGATGTTTTTATTGTTTGGTGTCAGATATCTGGATTATATCAAGCACATGATTCTGAGGTTAGGTAGAACAGCCACGCCTGAGAGTTTGTACTTAAAACCAGGCTCACAAATGCTATTAGGAAAGCAAGCATGTTGATCAAGCACCTAACATTTTAAACACTGTTTATACCCATAAAAATAGAGAAATAAATAAATTTTACTCCTGTTTTTCATTTTATGCTTTTATTTGGGGGAAGAACTGGTTATTTGGAATGTTTCATCTTCTCCAAATCACACATTGCAGTGACTAACCCAAGATGCAGGATTACAATCAAAATCATCTCAAACTCCAATATATAATCTTTATAAGCTTTCTTACAAATAAAAATATTTGCTCAAAAACATGCTGGTAGTTGTCATCCCATCCTTTTATCTTAAATACAGAGAAATAAAAGACCTTTAGTCATTATTGAATTCTAAAGAAGGCTTCATTTCATATAAAGTATGAATTTTGATTTAGAGACACAGAAAAAAAAACCTTTAAGATCTATACTTCAACTAATTTGTTAATCTTGTGCCACTTTCAGCATTTGTCACACATATAGACCAGGAAATTGGCTCCATCTCATTCTAGCTCTGTATTGAATTAAAAACCTCTACTGCAAAGAAGAGCATGATGTGGGGAAAGAATAAATTTAGTTCTTTCTTTAGCAATGCACATATATTTCCATACATTTCACATCCTAAGGGAGCCTATGAATGCATTCAATAAATACAAAACTATAAACTATAATTCCAGAAAAGGCAAAGGTTTACATTTTTCCTGCTTTTAATATACCATTTAAGTTTGAAGACTGAAAATTAAATACTTTTATACATTTTATTTTACTTTTTTTAGTAGACACTTTCACTGTTAGAAATAAATCTATAATAACGAATCTTACTTGCTTCTTCCACTTGGATAATATTAACATGTTTAGATCAAAGCAAATTAAATATCAGTAGCAGCAAATTGAGAAAAAAAATGTTTTCTGCTCTTTAAATCTATGTTTGCATTCAATTCACCAAAGTCCACCTTAGGTAATCTAGTAGATATTATATGCAAACTATATATATGTGTACATTAAAAAGAGTGTCCATTCCTCTTTCATATTATAGACTAACAGAAATGGTATTTTTCAACCAAGTACGATAATAATGGGATGTTTTTCAGCATGATGGATGCATGTCTATGAAGATTTTGTGAAAATGAAATATGCCCACAGGTGAAGGGGATTACTAACTCTTGACATAGACTTGCTGTATGTATAGTTCACTGGGCTTTCAAGTGTTTGAATCTGTGACTGTGTTCTGAGGAGACAGTACCATGTGGTAGATTTATGATGGCCTCGTGGAAACAGAGCTAGCAAAGATTATGGCGTACTTGTTTAGAAAAACGGTGAGCTGAAGGTTCCTGATTTACACTGACATATATCTAGATGAAACCATAGTTTGCAAATTGCCTTGAGGAGTAATCTTTTATTAAGTGTTTGATAGATATCAAAATGTACATATCTCTTTTAAAACATACCAAGAATTTTGATCTTATTTTTGCAAGGATTCTTCTATATCTATAGGTTAAAATAATTTTTAGAGGTTAAACTATTTTTACTTCTACATTTCTATTTTCTAAAGAACTTAAAAATTAATAACCAGTAAGAGAAATTGTATCGTGTTAAGAAATACATTTTATAATGTTGAAAAATTAAAAGGTCCTATAGTGTGAAAACATGTAAAATTTTACAGTAAATCAGCATAGCTGTTAAGAGGCTCAAAGTCTTCACAGCTTTTGTTTTGGGTTTTGTTTTTATATTTATGTTCTTATTCAAGGATGAAGAAATAACCTTCAAAGAAGGTGCCTTAATTGGTCAACTTACAACCTGCCACTCCCTGACTTCTTTCCGTTTTAAGTGTTTAATAAACGTAATCTTCATTTGAAGGATGTGGCTGTTTCTCCCTTATTTTATTAGGCTAGTGAAGCTACTCCTTCACTGAATTCAGAACTGAAATTGTGAGCTGATATGCTCACAGACTTTTTTCCTATGGAAAGTCTTATCTGTATATGATCGGAAATGGCCGAACGCATGACACAAACTTTTAATCATTGTGTTCTGCATTTTTAATTTCTGTGATGCTATTCTTTGCTGTGCCCCTTTAATTTGTGTAAGAGTGTCACCATTCCTATGTAGGAGAACCGCATTTTTTCCACAATACCAATCTGTATGCTCCTAGTTAATCTGAGAAATAAGTGTTTGGGAAAAGAGGAGTGGTTTACAATTAAATAATAGCTTTGAAATTGCTGAAATCACAGCTCCTTCCAAATATTCACCCTGTTGGTTCCATTATGCTTGTATTTTACAGCTTAGGATTTTGGATGTTTAGTGCTGGTATTGTGTAAAGTGGGTGTTCCTAGAAGTCATACTTATGAATTATTGTGTTCCCCAACTGCTTCAGGGCATAAAATTTCTCTAAGAGACAGCAGCTGACAGATTGGAAGAAACTGGCTCAAAGTGTCAGATAACTTTTAACTTCTAATGTTGAGTTTTGAAAGTATCCTTTGGGTCTCTGTTCTTAGGGATTTAGTAAGAACAAATAGAATGCATAGGAAGCACATATTTCCACTATTGGCCTAGTCTTTTTTTTTTTTTTTTTTAATCATAGCTCAGAATACTTCAAAAAAACTTGTGGCAAAAAAAATAACATAACATGACATCTACCCTTTTAACAAATTTTAAATGTATAGTGCCCTACTCTTAACTATAGGCACAGCATTTTTCAGCAGATCTCTAGAACTTTTTCATTTTACGTAACTGAAATTTTATACCCATTGAACAAGTCTCCATTTCCTTCTCCCCACTGACCCTCACCTCAATCTTACTCTCTGTTTCTGTGAATTTGACCATTGAGATGTCCCATGTAAGTGGAATCGCGCGATATTTGTCCTTCCGTGACTGCCTTATTTCACTTGGCATATATTTTCCAAGTGTATCGGGATACTTACCTCTGTCTACTGTTATCCTCGCCCTCCCCGGAGGGTCCCAGAGAAGGGACTCAGTTGGAATGTTCCACATGAAATAAAACAGTTCATTTACTAAGAGATTGCAAGAGAGAGAAGGGAAGGATTAGAAGAGGAAACCTGATTAATTCTCACAGGACACAGGTACAGAGAGGTTGGTAGCCACCATTCTTGTCATTGTTGACTGTTGCTCACCATGTGGCAGGCATAATGATGAGGGCTTTATGTACATTGTCATATCCACCTGCTCAGCTTCCCACTGAGATAGGTGCTGTTATGAGCCCCACTTTACAGATTAAGGAAATGAAAGCACAGAGGGATAAAGTAACTTGCCCAAGTTTACAGAGCAGATCAGCGCTAGAGACAGGACCCAGCCTTCGTTTTGAGCAATTATGCTGCTTTCCTAATAGTTGCTGGGTAAACAATTTTTTTTTTTTTAAATACAAAAGAGTAAAATAAAGTCTCTATCAGTGAAGGAGAAATAGCTCTTCATTCTCCTAAGAAATAAGAAGAAAGTGCTCTTGGCCAAAGTTAGCTGATAGTCTTGCTATTTGGTTCTGAAGAAGGATAAATGTGTGGGAGTTAGATGCACAGTCCAGGGTATAGATGTCAGAGTGTTGGACGTGACAGGTTTAATCATCAAGGTTCTTTTTGGTGAGATGGTGTCTAGACCCCTACCACTCTGAGTGGCATAAATTCACTCTCAGGTTTGTAAAAGATGTGCAAAAATACAAGTATTCTTTATGAAAGTATCTGTTTCGGATGATATGTGTCTGTAACATTAATGGGACTTATTTGTGCTGTGCTCCTTTCTAAGAATATTCTTTAGCTGTGGTTGTTGCATTTACATATCATTGTATGAGATCAAGTATAAGCCTATGGTACTGTGGGAGATTTTACTGTTTTTACTTCCCGGATCAGATTAAGTGTTTAACTTCTTATGCTCTCGCTAATGATTGCTTTTATTACTTTTGCTGCATTCACTACTCAAAAATAAAGTCACTAAAATTTGCTTGTTTTATTTACTCATAAAGATTGCAGATTGTTTGAAAATTGGGCATACCCATCAAGCCAAATCCCATCACAGGTATACACTCTATTGTGGTAACAAAAGTATTTTGCTTCAGTAAAAAACTATGGAATTTATTTATGGATAGAGAATGCCTCCGAGATAGTAGGGGCTCAGTAGATGTTAATTGGATAAATACGTATTCGCTCTGATTAAAATCTTATTGAAAGAGGCCATAGGTCTTTGATCCCAACGACGGTCATTCAGAGGTTAAAAATTACTTTGTTTTGGGGTGCCTCGGTGGCTCAGAGGGTTAAGCCTCTGTCTTCAGTTTGGGTCGTGATCTCAGGGTCCTGGGATCGAGTCCCACATCTGGGCTCTCTCCTCGGCAGGGAGCCTGCTCCCCACCCCACCCCCCCCCGCCTGCCTCTCTGCCCACTTGTGATCTCTGTCAAATAAATAAATAAATAAAATCTTTAAAAAAATAAAAAAAAATTACTTTGTTTTGTTTTGTTTCCTTAGGGTGCTGTGAAAACCAGAATTGGGCCAATGCAGTTTGCTTTCAACCATCATGGTGGAAACAGAGAACATCAGAGAGGTACACAATTATCACTAAGCAAACAATAGAGCAAAAGTATATAAAAGTGGAAGACTTAGAATCACGGAAAAAAACGTTTGAATTCTAGCTCCAGTTGATAATGGTGTTGTAATGCTAGACCAGTTATTAACCTCTTCAGAACAGTTTTACTTTTGTATAAAATGTAGATTAAAATAACAGAGAGAGACACCTCTATCAATGGTTTTTAAATATTCTGTGAAATAGCACAGGACCTGGCACTGTGTAAATCCTCAGCAACCATGATTACCAAGATTAATACATGGTATATTTTAATGTCCTTATGTATATATTGGTTTGCAATTTGAAAAGTTCCAATTTTGACATGTTACATTAATGGATGATATTTCAAATCAGTAACTTTTATTTTGAGGATTCTCTCAAGAATCAAAGGAGACTCAAATCTGAGAGAAAAATTTGAGAAACAGATATAATTCAGAATGTTTTGATTGTACAATCTTGTTGAGTTCATAAGCATTAAACTTTAATAATTTGGTTTTATATGTGGTAGAAATAGTCTATAAACAAAATATAAAACTAAGTAGAATTTGCGTTTCATAGTTGGCACAGGATTCACATTTTTGAACTGAGCTGCAGCTGCTATGGTGAATGAGATACTGTCTCTATATTTAAGAAACTTATAGTCCAATGGGATATTTATTGACCAAAATTATGAAGTAAGAGCAGTAGGGGAAATAGTAATTCCATGAAACTAGTTGGAGAGTGTAAAGTCAGGCATTTAATTTATGTCATGGACTACTGAGAAGGCCATGCTGTTTTCAGACCTTTGAAGGCTCTGCATCTGTCACTGTTGTGTGTACATGCATGTGTGTGTGTACATGTGCGGGTTCATGAATGAGAAAACAAAGCAAAAAAGTCCTCCTTTATTCCAGCTCTCATTGCCTTGTTTGTAGGAAGAAACATAGTGTGTTTTCCTCTCTCACCCTTAAGTGAAGAGATTGTTTCCCTGAAGGAATAATTAATTACGTGTGTACATAAGCTGACGTCTAAGACTTCTACCAAGCAGTCATGGAAACAGTGAAATCGTTCATAAATAGCAAAATCTCTTCCACAGGAGAGGTCAATATTTATGATAAGTTTTCCACTTTTTTTTTTCTTTTCCAATTTTCTGCTTTCTTTCCAAAGTCTGTTGGGCAGTGCATATATAATTTTAAAGGAAAAAAAAAAAAGCAGAAATCTTTCCCTTTAACATTGACAGAGATAACAAATATCCCATCTCTTCATTGTCCTTTGACTTCGGTGACTTGTGCCCTCGTGTGTGACCACAAGGCTCCCCTCCTGTTGACAGTTACAAGCCAAGGATAGACGCTTTGCCGGACTGCAGGCACAGTTCAGAAAAGCCGGAATGTTTAGGATAATTTGGACTGCTAAAGTGCCCCTGCATAGGGCACAGTATAGCCAAGTGCTGGACACCTGGATGAAGCACAGAGAATGAGCACTCCTAAATCTTCTACCTTATCTCATTCATGAATTAAATGAGCCTTACGAAAAATAAATTAAGGCTTCACGTCTACCTTCACCATATATCATTACTTAGGACTTTCTAAACTGCTAAAGACAAAAAACAAAAACAACTCATACTAGTTTATTACTGTTGAAATTCACCAGAATTTTCATAGTCTATAAGCTGTCTTTAAGTAAATTCTCTGAGAGCTATTCAGCATTATTTTGTATTCTAATTTAGTATTGATGTTAAAAACATGACTGACTGCCATCTGTTATCACAGGTGTCATCTGATGGAAACGTTGGTTCTGGAGTTTCGTTCACTCTGATATATTCTGTATGCAAGGGAAAAGGAAGCAAATAAATCTGTACTGCCCACCTCCACACAGCGAACTGTTGCTCTTTAAATGTAACCTCAGGATAGCATTAAGGTGGAACAGTTTTCCAATCTAGGGAGCATCATTTGTTCCCAGCCCAAAAGCCCAAGATTAAAGTATGCTTACATGCTAACAAGAGAAAGGAAAACAACTCACTGGAAGAAAAAAGAACAAAGCTTTGTTAATCTTATTTCGTCCTTGCATTAGCAGATTTACTCTTTTAATGATATAATTAACATATCCTGGGTACCCACAGGGTGCCTGAAACAGACACACTGTAGAACTGGGAGTACAGAGTTGGACCAGCCTGCAAGTCCTACCTGTTAAATAGAAGTGAGACGAACATTTAATGCTTATACGATGTGAGGTATCAAGCCACGTTTCCAAACTGAATTGTAATTCAAAGTGTAGGCATTGTGTCATAAGCATATTTCCATTGTCCTGCAGACTTTCTATTAACTTTTACAGCTTAGATGTATTCCTTCTTAACCATTCATGCTCTTCAGCTTTTAGATTGTTTCTGAACTTTGGCTATTATGGAGAGCATTATTATTTAAACCGTGGAAGTCTGAAGAGTGCCCTCCATGTCCAATAATAAAGAAACAATGAAATAAATCATAGCATGAATATACAGTAGAGGAGTAGAAAACACAAAAATGATTCTTGTCAACATTTTTTAGTGATTTAAATAAAAAAGCAAAGCAAAAGCTGTGTTATACACACATACATTTATATATTTAGAGCTCCACAACATAAAATTTTGTATTTGTACAAAAACATCAGGAAAATTTTATCAAAATTTTATCTGGGCTTAATTCTGTATTCGGTATGAGTAACTACTAGCAGGTTTTTTTTTTTCTTTTTATTCTCTGCTTTGTAAAGTTTTAAGATTTATGTATTTATTGTACATGCACTGGGGGAGAGGCGGAAAGGGAGCGGAAGAAGGCTCCCTGTTGGACTGAGGGCCCCATCCCAGGGCTCTGGGCTGGGGCTCAGGGCAGGGGCTCAGGGTTGGGGCTCCATCTAACCACCTGAGATCACGAAGCCAAGAGTCTGTCACTTAACCGACTGAGCCACCCGAGAGCCCTTGAAGTTTTTCTCTAAAGGTCATGTCTTATTTTAGAATCAGACTAAGCCTATATTCTTACTATATGTTTTAAGAAATTTGATTTTGAATTAAAAAGCAAATATTTTGTAGTTTTGAAAGGTATTTCCTAGTTTTTTCTCCAGATGATTTTTGCCAACTTAAACAGGCACCGGAAATAGCAATAATACCAGTACTGAGTCAGAAAAAAACCAAACCAAATCAAAATAAAAAACACAGCTTATTAAAACATAATAACTAAAAAGACCTCATTGCTATTTTAATTGGCATTTTTTAACTAGAAAATACCATGATTATTGTTCCCTCTTTGATTTCTAATTTCTAAAAGATATTTCCTTTTGCCTGAATTCTATATAACATCTTTTGTCTTTATTTCTCATTTTCTTCCCTTAGAAAGAATTCTTTATGTAACACTAACATTTGATACAAATATTCTTCTTTGACTATGTTCCTTTTATTTTATGCTGTTTACTTTTCAGTGTTTTTAATGGCCAAATTTGTTAATATTTTTATTAACGATTTTATTTATAACTTCAAATTTTGAAAGTTTCTACCTCTCTAGAGTTAAGTAATTATTAAATTATTTTTGTTTAGTGTTGCCGTTGTTTGGATAGTGTTCTGTAGTTTTTAACTGAAAATTTTAAATTAACATTTATAGAGTATTGTTTGTTTTATTGGCCTACATTTTTTCAAATGCTAATAAATGGTCCCCAAACCATTATTTTCTTTTTTATGATGCTCCCTTTAATTATATTTGTGTATTCACATGCATATAAACATATACAGATTATATATACATATAAAATATGTGTATATTAATATGCATGTATAGTGTTATTCTTTTTTTAAAAGATTTTTTATTTATTCATTTGAGAGACGGAGTGAGCATGAGTTGGGGGAGAAGCAGAGGAGAGGGAGAACAGATTCCCCACTGACCAGGGAGCCCTCCTGGAACCTGACCTAAGGACAGACCCTTAACCTAACTGACTGAGCCACCCAGGCACCTAGATAGTGTTATTCTTGAATTTATTATTTTATTCTTTTAGTTTGCACATCTGTCTAGAAGTTTGTGCATCAGTCTAAAATACACACTGCTTTAATTAGAGTTGCTTTAATCTTAATCAATTGTAATAGTTCATACGTTTGTATATGCTCATTACTCCTCTTTCTATACATCTTAAAATATCCCCTTTATTGTTCTAAATTAATTTTACTGCTAATTTCTGTCATCTCCAAGAAAAAAAATCCAAAAAATTAGCATTATTAAAATTATGAATTATATTAAATGTACAAATTAATTGAGAAAAATTGAATAACAAATAATGATGGATAACTTAATAATTTGTTTGAGCACAACTGGATTTTCTGGCTCAGATCAAGAAAGAATGATAATCTCTGCAGAGGCATGGATGCAGCATAACTCCCCAAACCCCAGTATCTTGGCCTTTTCCCTCATAAGGCTCTGAGAAGAAAGAACCTGCCACAAACACACCAAACCTTACCAGCTCTGTGTTGCTAATGATTACAAATAAATTCTACAGATGGGAGTAGTCCCCCCAAACATTAAAATATTGAAACAATGAAAGATTGTTTAGGTTAACAAACATCTTGAGGAGACAACATTCAGCCTAAAAACCCTTCTTATCTTATGACCAATAATGACTGGTCAGATTTCCTAACACCTGAAATTTCAAAATAAGGGTGTTGATTAGAAAGAAACTGTTAAATCTGAGCCACAGGTCAGATGTGGGGAAAATAGGTCTAATCTGTATCATACACTTAGAACTTCAAATACTAGAAGGAACTGAGAGTGTTTGTGGAGGGAAGCCTGTGGAAGAGCTGTTAGCGGGACCGTTTCTCTTTTGGAGTCTTGTGTGGGGCCACATGGATGGAGGGTATGTGCTTATATTTGAGCCATTTCAATTCATGCCTTGATTCCCCATTTTTTTCTTTACCCTAGTGAAGCTCTCTGTTACATGGTGCCTTGTATCTTAGACCCAACCCACATCTTGTTTCCATCTTGTTAGAGGCATGATTATTGGTAGCTTTCCCCATGCTATTTGTTATACCGTATATATGCCGTGTGTCAAACACTGGGTTGCATATTTCGCATATCTTATTTTATTTACTCCTCAGAACAAATCTGAGGAGTATATAGCATTCCGGATTCCAACCTGATTTTTACTAGTACTCTTGTTTCCCATCTTCCTCAGAATTTACAGTTTTACTGTCTGTGGACAAATTTCCAGGGTTTCTCTGTAGCTCTGTTGAACCCCAGAATCTACATTTCTTCATTAGTCTCCACTAGCTAGTATTGTCAATAAACTGACATACTGGGTTCTCTCCATGGTTAGCATTGGTATCTAGGTCAGGGTTATCTTATCCCTCCCAGATCTGTTCATAGTTTGCTGTCTTGTCTGTCTTTCCATTAGTCCAACTATCTATTTAGTATGTCAATAAGGATAAACAGAAGGAATTCTAATTCTCATGCTTTCAAGGACCCACAAGGTGACATGTCTTAAATTCAGTGTTGATACACTAAAATATGTTCATAGCTGGAGATCCTTGACCAAAATGATTACTAGTCAGGTGCATGTCTATTGTTCCTCTATACCTATGAATTTAGCCTGATGCATTTTCAATATATTACAATATACTATAGGTTCTCAGTAAATAATCACTGATGGATGTTACCAATGGAAAAACATTTAGGAGGGAGTAGTAGAAAACTAAACCACAGGAAAAAGAGTGCTAGACTTTGAGTAGGATACCATGATTGAATTTTTGGCTACGTTCTATATTACCTGAGTGTCTGGGAAAGTTTTTTTAAACTTTTTGAGTCTTCGTTTCTTTATGTGTAAAGTGTGGGTTATATTATTAACTTTTTCAAAAGATCCACAAAACTGTATATAGAAAAGACTATAAATTCAGGCATAGAGTAGGAGATCAGATCTATCAGAAATAGATGACACGCTCAATGGGACAATTAAAGAAAAATTTTTAAAAAGATTTAATTTATTTATTTTTCAGATCCAGAGGGAGTACAAGCAGGGGGAACAGCAGATAAGAGAGAGAAGCAGGTTCTCTGATGAGCAGGGAGCCCGATGTGGGACCTGAGCCAAAGGCAGATGCTTAACTGATTGAGCCACCCAGGCATCCCCAGTTAATGAAATTTATCGGGAAGAATTCATTTACAAACCACAGACAGGTTTAAAAGAAATTGACAAGAGAGCTGTTCTTAGGTCATAAAGAGCAAGGGGAGTCAGGAGTTACTGGAACATGGAAAAGAGTTCTACCTATAGGAGAGGGCTGCCTTACTGGCTCAGGTAGGGTAAGCAGCAACTACAAACTCTTACTTCATGCCAGTACCATGACCCAAACCCAATCGTAAGACTGACGGATTGGAGTCCAATTGATTCAGACCATAAAGGCCAGCTTTCTGGCAGGCAATGAGAGAGTAGAGAAGGATAGAAATTGGATCTGAAGGGGCAAAAAGACTAACAGAACGCTCAAGACAGTTTTGTTGAATAAACAAATACTTGAATCTGAATCCCTATTATCATTCCAAAGACAAAACCTTTGACCATAGACTGAAAATCTCATATTAAAGTGGAGAAAATATAGACGAAAGAAGATAATTAGGGAAAAAAACTAAAATAATGGATAAATTGAAAATCAATGAGAAAAAATGTCAAAAAAGGAGGCAAAAAAAAAGACTTTGAATAAAAGCAAATGTATTATAATAACAATAAAAAAGAAATTAAATATAGACCTTAAGATGAATATATAATATTATATAGTACTAAACTATACTATACTAGTGAACTTGTTATTGAGATTAGCAAGGCATGATTTTTTTTAATATAAAGATTTTATTTATTCATTTGAGACAGAGAGATACAGAAAGAGAGATTGCATTGGCAGGGGGAAAGGCAGAGGGAAAGGAGTAACAGAATCCCTGCTGAGTGGGGAACCCAATGTGGTGCTCAGTGTGGGACTCCATCCCACGCCCCTGAGATCATGACCGATGCTTAACCATCTGAGTGACCCAGACGCCCCATAAAGCATGCTTAAACTTTGAAGCTTAAAGTAACTCAAAGTAGAATGTTATTTAATGTGCTGTATAGTCTACATTCTACATTTATATCGTCTTCAAAATTAGAACAAAATTTTGAGTTAGAATTTGGGACTTAAATCAGTTTGCATTTGGTGCAAATATATTTGGTGCAGCACTCAAATGAGATAGGTATCCACATTTTTGTAGAATGTAAGTTGAGGTAGTTCAGTTTTCTAGGATGCTTGCAAAGAGTGCTTTACATGTCATTAACTAATTTGATTACTACTCAATTTTATACACAAAGCAATCATTGACTACACAAGATTTCATGGACACCAATTTTGCATTTAACAACATATTTTCCCAAACAGCAAACATATTTCAGGTATGTGATAGAGATTTTCTTCTAATGACAATGGAATTTCATTTTATTCCATGTTTAAGTGAAAATTATGTTTTAATGGTAATTTTTTAAAGTTACTCACTTAATTTTCTTCCTCTCGTGGTAAACTGATATTTCCCCATATAATCAAAATTAAAGCTACCAGAACTTAGCACATAAAACAAAGAATATTTTAAAGTCCAGAAAGATATTATTTTGTAATTTAAATTCAGTTTTGTCTGGCTTTGGCATGGTATCCAAGTAATGTAGGTATCTATGTTATTGCAAAAAATAAGCTCAACTTTCGGTTTAGTGGTTGCGTAGGCTCCGGTCATGATCCTGGCATCCTGGGACAGAGCCCTGTGTCCGACTTCCTCCTTGGTAGGGGGGAGTCTGTTTTCCCTCACCCTCTTCTTGCCCTCCCCCATCCACCTCACCCATGGTCTTTCTCACTTTCTCTGTATCTCAAATAAATAGATAAATAAAATCCATAGAACTAACTGCTAATAGGCATCAAGACAATTTTTGAACACTCTTAAAAACACAGCAAAAAAGAATTTATAAAAATGTTGATAATCATTTAGAGAACTTTATCTGGACAAAAACCAAAGAAGTTAGCTGTCATAAAGGAGGGCTGCATATCTTTATTTTAAAAGACTTAGGTTACCTGTCATCGAGTGGGCTGAAATTTTTTTTTTCTTTTCCAATAGTCAAAATTCTATTTCTTATTTCATTACTTCATAATTCACCATGCATTATTATATATCAGTATTTATCAACATGGAAAAGTTTTCATAGTGTCTTCGTGGCAGATGTGATCATTTTTTAAGAAACAAGTTAACTACATTCTCAATAGATAGAAATAATTGGCTTCATACTTATAATAAAATTGGTTAAATTAAGTGGTCCATGAAAACAATTGAATTACCTTTTGGTATGAGGATTAAGCAAAAGTGTATGAATCATAAAATAATCTATCGTGCAATTTCTGATTATATTCTGGGAAAATGGATAGTGTTTACAAATAATGTGAATTTTCATGACTCAATGAATTCTAAAAAAACTAAAGACTGTGCTTTCCCAATTTTAGGAATCACATATAACAAATTTAACAAAACGCTATTCTTCAGGATAAAAGATATCTTTAAAAGGAAGTGTGGGGTAAGCTCGATGTATAGTTATAGGGCATCTACTTTATGTATTACTTATTTATTTATTTAAAACTTTAACAAATGTAGCTTTTTATTTATTTATTTATTTATTTATTTATTTTTTTTTTTTAAAGATTTTTATTTATTTATTTGACAGAGAGAAATCCCAAGTAGATGGAGAGGCAGGCAGAGAGAGAGAGAGGGAAGCAGGCTCTCTGCTGAGCAGAGAGCCCGATGCGGGCCTCGATCCCAGGACCCTGAGATCATGACCTGAGCCGAAGGCAGCGGCTTAACCCACTGAGCCACCCAGGCGCCCCAAATGTAGCTTTTTAAAATGCAAACTAACTCCCATGTCAAATTTAGATATCAGCTGAATAAATATCTCTAGAGCGGTATTAGGGAAAATGATTAGCAGGAAGTACAGCTACCAGAAGAAAATGTGGGAAGTAGGTGATGGAAGAACAGAAATCTGCTTTGAACCAACAAAAAACTTGACAGATGTTTTCCATTCCTCTGATTAACCAAAGGTAACCTGCAAAATTTTCACGAAGAGACAACAGTTAATGGACATTTTAGTTAAAGGAAAATTGTGGTGAATTTTGACTTCTACTTAACATTCTCACTGAGTAGGTCTAAATATTTCAATGGATTCAGTCAGCTAAAATCCACACAAATATTTCCTAATAGGGGAGATCTCTGATCTAGTGATCCATGTGTATGTGTTGTGAATTGCATAAAATCCTATGCAGATTTTGACACATTTTTATATATACAAAGAGAAATAAAAGTGTGTATTCTGATGATATGACTCCTACAATCATCTTTAAACACTTGTCTCTACCTAAAAACAGATACAATTGAAACTAGAGAGATTTTACTGATTGTTTTAACCCAGAGGATCTGATCAATATCAGAAGAAAGCCCTATTTTCCTCGCCTCACAGAATTTTTCCTATTTCCCTGATATAAATTAATCCCAGCGTTGTGGTCGTGGTTGGGGGGTTGAGGGGGTGGAGTGGAGATGTTTTACTTTTCGTGGGAAACAAAATATGTGGTTGCTGACTCTATTTGACAGCATCTCTGTATGGATGGCGGGGATAATTATCTGACGTATGGACTTCAGCAAGTGTTCCCTTAATTGTCCACCCAGCTGGTATTCTCAGAATTTTCCCAGCTTTTGTGTTTTTGATCACATAAACAATGAAAAATGAAAATGCCATGGGAGAGGAATTGCAAAGCAGTCAGATGCTAAAATCCTGGTTCCACAGTTTCAGTACATTTCAATACTTAGAAAGAAGGAGAATAGAGGAACTGAGAAATTTTCTATACGCTAGAAAGAGTAACAAGAACTAAGTCTTGGACAAGGCTCTGAGTGGGTAGTAGTACTTCAGCGACAAGAATCCCACAAACCAAAATGGGGCACGTGCGATGGAAGGAAGGGAAAGAAAACAAGAAACAAAAGTATCTGTGTATATTAACCTTAAATGTGCTGCTGAAAATGTGTAGGTTCTAAATACTGAGCCAACATTTGAAGGGTTTTCTTTTTGAGATTGAAAAATTTAAATGAATTTCTGCTGTTTATGTGCTTGTTGTAATAAGATAATATTTACATTCCACTTAGAAAATAAACCAAAGGCAGATATTGTTTTGTCTTATGCTCTTTTCACTCTATTCACAGGAACAAAACGATTCCATCATTTTTATGTGACTCATATGCAAAACAAAATTTGCTCATCTGTGTGGTCTACTGATTGGAAATAAAATCAGATATTTCATCTAACTTCATTGAGTAAGAGAAAAATCAGTGTGATTCCAAGAAGAGATGAACTCATTTGGTAAAGAAATACTTGTTTTACAATTTTTAGAAAGAATTATCAATAGCATCCTGTTAAAAAATGTCAGATGCCAGAGCATATTCTTTATTTTTAATATTTTAATTATACTATTATTTTAATAAAACCATGACTGGCACATGAAAGAACACATTCCAGTTTTGGAAAGATGCAGTTTCATGAATATTGAACTTTCCTTCTGTGTATATAAATCATAAAGTTCAAGTGTCACAAAAAATATCACCTCATATTTTTGGCTTATGCTTTCACATGCTTTCATGAACTTACTTGACCATATTGGCCTTATTTTTGTACATAGATACAGCTTTACTTCACTTGTTCTGTTTTTGTTTCTACACTTAAATTCTGTAACCCAAAAAATATGCTGCCTTGCAAGGATTTTTTTTTTTTATTTTGTTTTTATTTCTGTTCTCAGATTTGTTTTCCTGGTACTATAATATTTTGTGATGAGATGACATTGAATGAATAAATGTAAGTTTAATTACCATCATTGTTTGATCAAATATTTGATTTGGGAATTGGTCAGTGGGATTGAGGAGTCAGTCACAATAATTTTATATTAGCACTAATTTAGGAGAGAGGTGCTGTTCCATTTACTTCTGCCAGTCAATGACAGGGTGAAATCTGAAATCTTTCATCCATCGGGATGCTAGATGAAACTGTCAGTGCTACCCTCAGATTTTCGAAATGGTTGCATATTAGACGTTGTAGATAAAGCCTTTATATATGTCCTCATAAAAAGATTTACCTTGGATGGCAAGGCTCAAAACTCAGCAGTACTGAGTATCAGTATAAAGTCACCTTCCACAGTCCTATTTAGAATTTCTGCATTTAATGTTTTTGGATGAGCAATTGAAATCATTAACAGAGAAGTTTTTTACATTTACCTTGGGCACAAAGGTTTGTGTAAACTGTTTTTCAAGAAAGAGGGGAGACCTAAAAAAAGAGAAATAATTGTTTAGTATGCATGTTTGACACTCAGGTTTATTGATAGGTTCTGCTTTTTATAAGATGAATACTATGACAAATGACAGAGAAGAGATTGCACGTCACTATCTCTGTTCTATCTATGTACTGCCAGTGGGCAAAGATTTCTCATTTCATACATCATTTACAACTTCCTACAGTAATTTTACACAGTTCATATCCTTGGTACAGGCATAGCAATTATGTATACACATATATGCATGCAGGCATACTGAATATGAAAACCATGCGGTTCTAAAGAGTTGCAAAGTTCATACGCTCCAGCCAATAGATGCTGGTGAAAGCTTTCTCATTTTAACTGATGCCCCAGTGTTACTATGAAACTGGTTATTTCAGGAGGTCTTCTTTTAGAGTATGTTGGTAAAATATTATTTTCAGTTTTTCCAATTGCTTTTGTATCCCAAAAGTTACCTTAAAAAATAATTATGTTCCAGTCACCTGGATGGCTTAGTCACTTAAGAATCTGACTCTTGACTTCATTCCTGAGACTGAGTGTCCATCCCCCTCCCCCTCCCCCTACCCCCTCCCCCTCCCCCCACCTCCTCCCCCTCCCGTTGGGCTCTGAGCTGGGGGTGGAGCCTGCTTTAAGATTCTGTCTCTCCCTCTCCCTCTGCCCCTTCACTCGCCTCCCCTGCACCTTTCTTTAAAAAAGAAAAAAAGAATATGTTCCCTTTTCTATACACTTTTACTCCTTTGCCTAAGTAGAATAAGAAAAATGCAATTTTGCATTCTGGAATGGATGAAAAGCAACCCTAAAATGTAGATTTTCAATTTTAAATGTGAATAGAGTAGGACAGCATTTGGTTATACTGGACTTTCTAAAATTATTTTCAGTTTTCTTAGTTGTTCTACTTTTTCATCTAATGTAGTATACTTAACATCTAGAGAGACTGTAAATTATTAAATTGAAACATAATTTATAATCTCCAGAAATAAATTCTGAATGCTTTCATGTGTTATCAGTAATATATAACTAATTTAAGATTTTTGAATTTCTAGTTTTTTTCCCCCAAATTTCATTATTTTTAATATTCTGGTTTTCATTATGTGTGGTTAGAATGATGAATGGTAACTCTGCAATTTTTTCAAAAGTACAGAAATTAATGATTCAGATTCAGCAAACACAATGAATCCCATAGTTACTTATTAATTAATTTTAAACAATTATTTGATGTGTTGACATGCTGTATACCTACTCCTCCACAACGAAGATTTCTTAAGATTTGTCCCTTTCTTTTCTTTTCTTTTTAAGATTTTATTTGTTTATTTGTTAGAACGAGAGAGAGGCAGGCAGAGGGAGAAGGAGGCTCCCTCCTGAGCAAAGAGCCCAATGTGGGACTCAACCCCAGGACCCTGGGATCATGACTTGAGCTGAAGGCAGACCCTCACCTGACTAAGCCACCTAGGCATTTCTGACCCTTTCTTTTGAGAGATGACTCCTTCCAGTTTCCTTTCATTAACCTTCGCCTGGTATCCCTGATGCATCAGAATGCATAAATCTATTTATGGAAAATAAGATTTCTCATATTAGGTCCTTGTATTTTAAGACAAGACAGGAACACATAAATGGTATATTCTACTTTTGTGACTCTTTCTATTACTGATGTCTGATAAATGCACAAGATATTAGAGGTCTTTGTGTTTTAATAAAATTCAGGAGAATAGATTGCCAATGCTATTCTGTCACTGACCATTTTCTTGTCCTTGAATTGGTTCTTCCATGCACTTCAATATTTCACTTGTAAAATGAAGCAAAACTGGATGATCTAAATTTTTTAAAATATAGGTAAGATCTCTCTCACTAGCCATGACACCAGAAATGTTATATGCCTGGGAAGAGTTTTGCAAATTCATTTAAGGGTACAAAATGAAGGCCCTATGTTTTAAATTCAAGATTGTTCTAATGGCTACTGTAATTTAACTTTATTTGCCTATAATCCTAGTAATGTTATAGTCAATGACAAATGATAACTATAGAAATAGCTCCAGTGTATCTTAATTTTATGGATAGTCACATTAAAAAAAAAAAACGGTTAGCATTTTCACTGAACACTCAAATCCTCTTATCTGTTTTTCATAGCTAGTTGCTTTTTGAAGACTTTTTACCAGGCTTTATAGAATGCCTGAATCACACAGGAAGGGAATAAATGCCTATTCAGGGGTAATGTAAAGTTTTTAAGATAAAGAATTTAGTCAAAAGCAGTTTTTTAAACGAACTTAAACATGGAATGATTGTTAAAAAGCCACACTAGTGAATGCTTTATAGCACTGACCCTAAAGTAACATACAGAGCTATGAGAGCATTATGCATATGACGCATATAAAAAAATCCCAAAAAGTTCTAGCGACTAATCATTTCTTCTTTTCTAATCTTGAGATTCAAAGGAAAGCCATTTTGACTGCAACTTTATTCTCCATATACACACAAATCAAGAATGAGCTGTGTTTTTAGGTAATAAGTTAAAAAAAAAAATAGCACCATGATCAGATCTCACTTTTTCCTTAGTAATGTTAAAGATGTTTTTATTACTCCTTCATTCAATAGTATTTACTGAGGTTCTCCCACGACATAAAAAGTAACTAAACTATACCTAGCTAAACTTACTTAGTTTGACAATAATTAAACGCAGCATCAGATTCTTGCCATAATAGACATGTATTAAGTTTCTATTGTTGTGTAAGAAATTGCTCTAAACGGGGTGGTTTGAAACAACAGACCTTTATTATCTAAGGATCTCCATGTATTGGGAGTCCAAACACAGATGAGGTGTGTCCTCTGAAAGAGGGCTAAGGGAAGCTTAAGTTACTGCTATAACTTATTTCCACGTGGATGTAGGACTGAAGGCCTCATTTCTCACCAGCTGTTAGGGGGAGGTCCTTACAGGCCATTGGCTGATAGTGGTAGTTCTCCTCAGTTCCTTACCACGTGGACCTTCCAACAAGACTGTTTGCTTCATCAAAGCCAGAAAGAGCAAGAGAGGCTCCTGCAAAAATGGGAGCTCTACATGACTTTATGTAAGTAATCAAATAATCCCATACATGTCAGTAATACATCCCACTGTCTTTACATATTCTGTTGGTGAAGAGCAAGTCACAGATCTCATTCACACCTAGGGAAAGGAGATCACAGATGGTAACAGGCATCAGAAGTGGGATGGTAGAGGACACTTTTAAGAGCTTGTCTGCCATATTACAAAAGCAACAGTCTAGGTATAATTCACTTTCAGAGAAATGCATGAACAAAATAGAAACAGTTAAGAACTCATACATTTTTACTTGGAAACTGGGAAGTTTGGTTTTGCTATTAGTAAGTTGTATGGCACTCAGGATTGGATCCATATCTGAAAATGGAAGGGATTGGACTAGAACGATTGCTAAAACCCTTTCTCAGCTCTAGACCTCTACAAGGCCTAGAATGTTTGGAACACATAGAATTATTCAGTGAACTAAATGTTTTACCTTTTACCCCAACATTTATCCAGAAGTTTGTGTTCTTAATGACTTATATCAGGAAGGCTAAATCTATCAGGATTTCAATTTAATGTAAATGATTTTTAAATTTCCTCTCTAAACAAGCTGTGAAAAATAGAGTTAATGGTTAAAAAGGTGGCTTCTGGAGTCAAATCCCAGCTCTTCCTCTCTCATTACCTGAGTGACACTGGGCAAAATATTTCAACTCTCTTCATTGGTACCATAACATGATAATAGTACCTGACTTAGAAGATTGTTGCTTCACAAATACTAATTATTTCATAAATATTAGCTACTGTAGATTTTACCATCATTACAACGTAATGCTGTTAGGTTAAACAAGGAAAATACATACAAGATGAATAATAAAGTTTCTCTGCCTTCAAGGAACTCCCAGAAATGGTGCTTTGTTGAAATATTTTCTCTTCTAGGTAGAATATGTCATTATAAAAAGTGTTTTATTCCCCTTGAGATTTATCAGTAACCAGGATATAGTTGGAATTCTTGTTTAATTTGATAAATATGGTTATATTAATAATTGAATATTTCTATTGGATTTTATCCAACATTCTCAGAAAGAATTAACTAGGACAAGTGTTTTTTTTAATATAAAGATAATATCTACCTTATGAAATGTTCATTTTAATTCTGTATATTCTGTTCTTTTGTGAGCAGGTTTCCAGGTATAACACTTCATGGTTATTAATAAATGGGCCATACATAAATTATGCATTAAGAAAAAATGAAAGACAAAAGCACTGAGCATCTCTTTTGCTAGTTAGAGGAAGCAGTTCTACTGTCTGACATTGAAGACAAGACAGTCAGTATAATTTCATAGAATTACAAGCAGCCAGATTCACACCCCACCTCATCTTTCAAACTCTCTTTTGTTCTCTACACAGAAAAATCACACGGAATGAGAAATAACCATGGAGGGACAACCATTTTACTCTGGAAGAGAATCCTTACTCACACACCTTTTGAAATTATTTTTAGCACATGGTCTTGGGTTTTCAGTCTTTGAACTTCTTCTATGACACAGGGACAAACTCAAAAACCTGAAAACTGCAGAAGTCAGATACTGGAAATCTCTAATAAAAGTGGACATGTTTGACAGCTGACAAACATGAGTTTGATGAAGCATGACAAATATTGATGTGTTTCATGAATATGTGTGTGTCTTTTGAGAGAACTTGATCACTAAGATGGATGAAAGGCAGATCACTAATAAATCTCTCTTTATTTTTAACTTTGAAAAGAGGAAAGAAATATGAAGAGTTAAGAAGAGAAGTACTATCAAACAGCTGAATTCTTAGTTGGCAAGTTTTACACCAAATTCTTTAGAGTGTGCACCCAATCTGAAATTGTCTTTTTGCTTTACTTATTTCCTTCTTTGTTTTATCTCTTTATTTAGAATGTCAGATCCAAAATGGCTAAGATCTTGTATATTTTGCTCATCACTTTAACCCATTTCTGAATGCCTAAGGCCATTGTATGTGCTCAGTAAAAAATTATTCAGTGAATGAATGAGTGAATGAATAGAGCCAAGAAATTTTGATTCCGATTTTTGCTTGCAACTAAAGAGCTGGAAGACTTTGGGATAATCACTTCTTAGAGGGTCGTTTTCTTCACTTTTAAAATCATGGTTGCCTCAGTGAGTAGAGTATGTGACTCTTGATCTTGAGGTCACAAGGGTTTGAACTTCAAGCCCTACACTGGGCATAGAACCTACTTAAGTAAGAAAACAAATGATGGTATAGTCTAGTTAGCTAATGTTTCTTACAGTACTAATATTCATTGATGGCACACATGATAACCACCTAAGGTTTTTAAAGGAAATTTTACTTATGTGATGGATTTTATTTGACCAATCTTTGTTGTTGTTGTTGTTTATGGAACATTTATCCAAGATGAAATTATTTATGATGTTAATTTTCAATGCCCTTTTTAATGTCTGCTTTTTGTTCCTGATTAAACCATATTTTTTGTCTGATGAATCCAGTTTTTGTTATTTAGATGCCCAAGTAAGGTAAAAATGGAAGATTCTCCTAAGTTCACATTGAAGGCTCTTTTAAAAAAATTTTTAAGTTAGTGTTTTAAATGATTAATTTCTACAAAATGCTAAATTTAGGTAGATCTATTTGATAGGGAAAAGAGATAATTGAGAGATATCTAGTTGTTTCAAATTTTAGCAGTGCTATGAACATCTTGAGTGAGTTGACATTAGAGGAATCTTTATCTCCTTTCGTGTTCTGTGGGATGAATGTAAATTTAACATTATACTAAATTCTTTTGAATGGATTTGTTAATCGTTCATAACTTCACTGCATAGTCATGTGATTGAATTTATAATTGTGGAAAGATATTGCTGATAGTGGGTGAAGAACAGGTAGGTTCCTTTTGCCCCTGTGATGATGTTTTAATTTTTTAAAAATATTATATTTATTTATTTGACAGAAAGAGAAACACAAATAGTGGGAGTGTGAGAAGGAGAAACAGGCTTCCCACAGAGCAGGGACCCTGAGGCAAGGGTCTATCCCAGGACCCTGGGATCATGACCTGAGCTGAAGGCAGATGCTTAACGACTGAGCCATCCAGGTGCCCTGATGTTTTAATTTTTAATTGTCCATATGTTTCTCTCTCAAGAGTGCCTAAGTACTGTATATAATGCTTTAATAAACCTATATATAGAATTCCAAACATATTTCATTTCCAGTATAAAGACTTACTAGGTTTATATGAAGGTAAAATACATTTTAATATTTATTATATTGAAAATGTTTGTAAAGTCTTTGATTTTACTATTATAATTGCAACTAGGAATGCAAAAGATGTGTAAGCACTGGGGGACAACAGGTGCTCTAATATTCATATTTAAAGAACATTATGATGTTCATATTAAAAACTATGTTCTTTAGTTAGTTAAACTTACTTGCTAATTGAGTCTCCAATGTTATTAAGCATTGTTTGCAGACTTCTAACTCTAATGTGGGCTTCTAAAATTTGGAAAACATTTATGGTAATCATTTTTATTGATAGGTCTTCCCTCTAGACCATTAGAAAGTAAAAGTAGTCAAAACCAAAGTTCCAAAGAGGAAAAATGAAACTAGTAAACTCTACTGATGTTTAACTTCCTAAGAATTTCAGCATACAATTTGCCCATACAGGTTCCATTAAAGTTAATGGGAGTCGTGTGACTAATTCTCTCTGTAGGGTACTAAAAATGTACCCTGCAGTATTAAAAGTCTGAACCTAATTTTTACTTTCTCTTAACCTTGATTACGTTGTATTAAAGATAGATACTTTCATTATCATACCCATACATAGTAAAGTTTATATAAAAATTTGAAAATAAGCTATTTGAAGGAGAGGCTGAATTTATATGGGTCAGAGCAGAATTTTAATTAGTGTTGCAAATATGAGTAATGCTTTCATTATAATGATAAAACAAGCATGAGTATCTGTAATTTACCCTCTAGCTATACAAATGGGAACTTAAACCTCAGTGAATTCAATAAATGAAACATTTTCAGAACACTTACTTCAAATCAGGTCTACTTTTTAATCAGTCATGTTTTAAGTGAGTGCTTTTTAATAGATCATTAATAAAACACGCTTACAGAATGAGATTCCAAGAAAGAGGTTAAGATGACTAAAAGACAAAAAAGTGAAACGATCTAATGGATAATTTTAAATTTTGTTTTAAACAATTTAGTTTTGGTATGTTACATATTTATTTCAAATTAAAACTGAATTCTAAATAATTTTTTCAGTTATGTTTATGAAGATAAAACACTACAGATACTCTTGCCTGTGAATTCATGACCTTTTCATAGTAAGTTCCCTCCATTTTTGTCATTCAAACTACAATATTAATCTCGTTTTTTTCTTTTAAATAATTTCTGCCTGACTTCTATCACTACCTGGTGGAATAGTTTTAAGGTTTTTATTGTTAAAGAATGCAAAACAAGAGAAAAATATATACACCAATAAACACCCCACCATCCATTTTTCACTGAAATCAGCAGCTATGCTGCAAAAAACGGGCATGCACAAAATATTTCCCAAGTACAGAGAACACTGGAAAAAGGCAAGGCAATGTTGCAGAACAATAAATAAAGCGGAACACTCTCCAAGAGGCAGAATTTGGTTTGGATAACCTTCCAGAAGGCAAAATTCGTACCCAACGCCAACATACACTGCAATTAGGACTGATCTTTTTATGTTGTACATTTATCTTCTCCGGGATTTTATTACACGATTCTCTGTCTCTGAATTACGAAAGAATTCTGTGAGTTTGAGTGGGGCTGGGGGGGGGGATAATTACTATTGTAAATAAATTCACAGTTTCCAATTTCTTGGAACTGATGTCAGAAAATTAGCTATTGAACTTCAACAGATTTCTAGAGTACTTTCAGCTCAAGATCTCAATTCATAGAACTCACTTTGAAGCTTGCAATCTTTTCCGTTTTGCGCTGAACTTGCTTCCGTGATCTGTAGGCTTTTGGCTAAAAGCTGTAAGCATCCAACTGCGAAAGTCTCTTTAGACCTGTTGGTTTTTGGTCTTCCAGGCTGATTTGTGGCATTGACCTTAAAGCAGCAGAGACAAAAGGCGTTTTTAGCCCTCACTATGTATAAGTCACTCTCGAATGAGAATGAAAAACTTAAATGTAGTTCTTGGAGATATGTCTGGCAGTCTGGGCTATACCAACAGCTCACCTAGCCACACAGTTCTCATAGGTTGAGCGTAATTTCAATCTGAATTGTTCTGATTCTTGAGCTAACTTTAGAAGGCACCACTTCTTTTCCATTTTTAAAGGCATAATGAGGTATACCTTGAATTAAAAATAATTCTTCCAGGCAAATATCTTTATCTTTTTTTTTTTTTTTTGAATTTTGAAGAGTGAAAATTGTATTTAAGGTTTTGCAATGCCCTTTGAAATAACTAGATATATCCTCGGATGCTTGGATGGTTAGTTGCTACTTTTAAAAAAACGTGTTATTGGGGGGGGGGCCTGGCTGCCTCAGTTAAACTGCTGCCTTCGGCTCAGGTCATGATCCCAGGCTCCTGGGATTGAGCCCAGCATCAGACTCCTCATTCAACAGGAAGCCTGTTTCTGCCTCTCCCTCTCTCCTGTTTGTGTTCACTCTCTCTGTCAAATAAATAAAATATTTTTAAAAAATGTGTTACTGGTATACTTACACTTTGTGACTTTACAAGAAGAATACCTGGATGATTGGGAAGACTGACCCTCAGACTCTGAATTAAGTACAGCGGGCCAAGAAAGTGTAGTGACCTGCAATGTTATTCCTGCCCAGTGTGTGTTGGTGTTTTTAGCAGAAGGATCAGTCCGTTCTCGTTAGGACAGGGTCTCTGCTGTGGACTTTGGGTCTGATACTCTTCTTTTGATCTCTCAAATTCTGTGATTCTACTTCTCTTTCTGATGACATCTTCACAAGCCTGCTTTGGTTCGTGACGATTTCGTTCTTCTTTTGCATCAGGCTAGAAAAGTAAAGTCGTAGAGTATAAGTCTTCCATAGCATCCAAATTACACTGAAATTAATTCTTTAGGAAACTTTCTTCTTCCTTAAAATGTCAGTACCCTAAGGGTAGGGACCGTGTTTTACCAATGTTTGCAGCCTGTCTTACAATGCTGCTCAAACTTTATTGAACATAATAACATGGGATACATGCTTCCAGAAAGTTCTCAGTTTTTTAATCTATAATTGCTGCACACTCAATTTTGAAATAGACCTAATTTGCATGACAAAGGCTCTGTCAAGGATATTTCTTTCATTTTAGTTATTTTTGCCCCAATTTGCTATTCCTTAATTCTGTACTACGCTTAAAGGTGAGCTTCTCTGTATGCCCCCATTACATGAAAAATGAGCTCCACTCCAGCCTTCTACGAAATGAGTCCTACAGGATGCCTGCTGCAGATGGCCATCCCTGGATTCCCTGGACCCCTGATGCATGCTCCAAGTATGCTATGGAAGTGGAAGCCAGAGGTCCTGGCACAAAAAACGGCCTTTACAGCCTTCCCTGTGGCTGGAACTGCGAGGTCTACATTACCATGTGTTATGTGATGATTCAGTTCACCCCAATTTGCCCTTTGGGAACTGCTGTGAAAACTTCTTTTGTACAGTAAATCATGACAGCATTTGGCCTTCATTTGAGGGTGAATGCATGGTTTATATATTAAAGCCATTTCTCCCCCCTTTGGAAATACCATGTGGCATCAATTTGTTTGTAAGCACAAATCAAATGGCAGTTTGGGATCCTCCAGATGATCCAGAATACGCTGTATTAAGTATTTAAAGGTTATCAGAGCAGTGAAAACCTAGCGTTGAGAAGAAATTAAGAGACTACTTGAATCCCCAAGAATAATCGACATACCACAGAGGTCCTTGGACACTTGGAGAAAAATCTGATCTGAAACTAAAAAATGCCAAGACATTAATAATCTATTGGACCTATAATAATAGGTCAAAAATTAATATCCTATTTAGAAATAGACACATTTTCTGTGTATGTGTGTGTGCATGTGTGTATTTTGCAGAGCTGAAATCTACTTGTTCCACCCAGCTGGCCAAATTTTTCAGTATTGGTTTTCAACCACAGGTGAAATTAGGGTATAGAACAAGAAGCACTGTCAACGTTACAGCTTCTACTTTTCAGAAATGTCATATATGAACAAATATGGCAATTCCCTGAAGAAGTGCTCCCTGGTCTGCCCCCAGCCCTGCAAGGAATATCCCAGGCTCTGCAAGATGGGTTTCCAAATTTATCCACCCAGCCATACTTGTGGCTCTTGTGGTTGGTCTGTGGCCTGAAACTTAACTTGCCCAGCAGTTCTGTTTCCTAAAATAGGCTCAGGAAGTTTGTGACCATGTTTGGTTTGTTCCAAAGGAGCTGCATTTATTTAATGAGGTTGTGAACATATACTAAGATTTGTATATGGCTCATCAAATAAAATACATCTTCAACTCTCTTTTCACTTCAGTACGTGGTTTGGAGTGGGCTGTTTTACAAGCACATATGTTTATCATATGACTTTATTTGGGGACAAACATGATTTCTTACATTTAGGATACAGTTTCAGAGTAGCTGAACATTTTACTTCATTCCTCCCTATGCAAGAAAAAAAATATTAAGCTTAGTAGTCCTTTTGTATTATTCTTGGCAGGTTTCTCTGGATACTACAGGATTTTATTTAACTCAAATGTGCCCATCTACCATGGTAGGGAGATAAAACAAAAACAAAAATGAAAACAAAAAAAACCTGTGGCTTTACATCCCTTTTCACCCCAAAAGACCTATAAATAATGTCTTCCTCTGTGCCAAGGGGATTAGGAATTCTCTTATCAATTACATGCATTTTTGGGAGTAATGTCTTCCACTGGTTTGATCTCCCTCTGTTGCTCAAACTCTCTGTGACATTAGGCAAATCATTTAACTCCTAGGTCACTGGCTTCTTTTATTTTTATACCAAATATCTTCCTTAGCATAACAGAAGAAGGAATTGTGACTAATATTGATAATAGCTATAAAATACATTTTCTTCTCCAGGCCTCTATCATAACATATAGAGCACCAGAGGTGGTCTTTTACTAAATGAGCCTTGGTGAGTAGTTAAATGACTCACCCAGTATCTTTCAGTTTACCATATAATGTAATAAAGCACATTCTATGAATAAGTCAAATGGATAAAAAGTCTTTCATTTGATGATTCAGATCCAATCCAATCAAGAAGAATATGCCATAGAGTTTATTTCCTGTAATTGCAGAGATATAATTGATTTTCTCATATTTTTCTCATTTTTTTTCTCCCGGTGTTCTCACAGTTATTGATTGTTAAAGAAGACTAGAAACATAATTCGTCATTTAAAACGTCACAAACTTCCTGGTGCTTTTTTTGATTAAAAAAAAAAAGTAGAGTTGGTAATCTGGGTCAAATTCTAATGAGGATTCATTCTTAGAACTTTACAAGAAAAGAGGGGATGGGTGAAATGGAGATTGCATGATCTTGTGTTGAAGTAGAAGACTCATCTGGCAACTCTGGCATTCCCCAATAAAGTTGAAATGAAACTGAAGAAATTAATCTGTCCTTTTTCCTCCCCCTTGGTCTGGGTCAAAGGATGTGGCCAGTGTGGTTACTGAGTTTAGGGGGCAGGGCCAAGGATTTGGCGGTGCTGTTGATGTATTGGGTGGGTGACACCCGACTGAGTAGTATGCTGAGGATCATGAGAACGGGTATTACTACTGCAATTTTTCTCTAAAGTTTTACAGTACTTCAAAATAAAAAGTAGAATTAAAAAAATTTTAAGTGGTAAGGTGGTTAAGAAAATAATCTTACCAGGATAAGTTATAATACATTTATCTCTTGTAAAACTTGACAAATACTTACACATACACACACACATATCTATATTATATACTATCTTTTTGTCTTTTATGTGTGAATATATTTATAGGTATATCCTTATTCTAATTTCTCTAAGATCCTGATGCATTCCAGAGCAAAAGAAAAAAAAAATCTTGCAATGCAGTTCAGTAAGACAATTAAAAGGAAGACTTTTGAATGTGTAAAAGACTTATTTCAAGTATTAACAATTATAATGTATTGGCCTAAATGACCCATCATGATGGATTTGAGTACCAAATTAGGATAGATTGAAAAGAGAAATATATTTAAGTTTGTTCAGATTTTTGAAATATTACTCAATTAAAACCTTCTCTAATAAAGATGAGTGCATTAGTTAAGGCTGCCTAAGGGAAAGTCTGATTTGTTTCCTGGCTATTAATGAAGACTTTATGTGACTATTTACTCCTCTATGAAATAAAAAGAGATGTTCCCACAGTAACACCAATGGTAGATGTTAATATTTTTATTTTTATTTTCCTTTTTTTTTTTAAGATTGTATTTATTTATTTGACAGAGAGACACAGAGAGAAAGGGAACACAAGCAGGGGGAAGGGGAGAGGGAGAAGCAGGACCCTGGGATCATGACCTGAGCTGAAGGCAGACACTTAACCACTGAGCCACCCAGTCACCCGTATTTTTATTTTCCTGACGTAGGGCTTAATACAAACTCTATCTTCCTTTTTTAAATGGTCAGGAACAGAATTTGGGAACTTTTAGGAAATGTAGTTTCATTCACATTTGCCTCCCCAATTAATTTCATCTACCCAGAAACTATAACTTATGGTAATAGTGTCGAATTTAAGCTAATTTGCTTTCTTAAAATTAGGTCTGAAATAAATGAAGCAGCACCTAGCGTGCTCCTTACATGGTTTGTGTAACATGTTGCCCTTCACTTGGCCATAAAAACACGCGGTCCTTGCTCTGAGTGAACACCTTCAAACAGATGACGCCGTACCAATGGGCTTGAAATCAAGTATTGTGGCTATTAGCTTGCAGGCTCTATTTTGAAAAGGAAAATTCTGGAAGAAGAATGTTCTTTTTTTTTTTTTTTAATAGAGTGATCCATGCAAACAGCCCAACTTTCCTTTCTTGCTATGCGTTAAGATCTGAGGGGAAGCACTGCATGAAAGCTGTACTTACTAGTCAGCAAAGATGCTACTACTCTGGAAAACAGATGAAGCCCTTACATATACTAAAGTTAAAAACATTCTTAAGATACAGGGTTTAAGGGGCGCCTGGGTGGCTCAGTGGGTTAAGCCTCTGCTTTTGGCTCAGGTCAAGATCTCAGGGTCCTGGGATCAAGTCCCTCATTGGGCTCTCTGCTAATCGGGGAGCCTACTTCCCCCTCTCTTCTCTGCCTGCCTCTCTGCCTACTTGTGAGCTAGCTCTCTCTCTCTCTCTCTCTCTCTCTCTCGGTCAAATAAAAAAAAATCTTAAAAAAAAAAGTTAGAGGGTTTAAGGTACTGTTTGTCTCGGATGAAAAATTAATGAAATGGTGAAAGCATGGTGTTAGCATGAGGTACCTCCTCCAAAATATTCACCTCAGGGTGGCATTGTGTGCAAAAGCAGCTCTCAAGGCAAAATCTCCTTCAGAAAACTCACTCTTCCCCTTGAACCTCATCTCCAATGACAGTGTGGGGACCACAAAACTCAGGGTAGTTACCTCTTTTTGTCTCCATGCTGCTGGTCATCACCCAGCCCTAGAGCTCACCAAGGCCTAAAATAGTTATCAGACACAAGGGAGGAGAAGGTGACAGAGTGGCAGAAAGCTCTTTGGCAACAACTTTTATCAAACTACCCAGAAATATCATAGTTTTAACCTTAAGACCGAGTGCGTTCTTTTTTTTTTTTTTTTTTAAGATTTGATTTATTTATTTGACAGATAGAGATCACAAGTAGGCAGAAAAGCAGGCAGAGAGAGAGAGAGAGGAGGAAGCAGACTCCCTGCTGAGCAGAGAGCCCGCTGTGGGGCGCGATCCCAGAACCCTGAGATCATGACCTGAGCCGAAGGCAGAGAGGCTCAACCCACTGAGCCACCCAGTTGCCCCAAGTGCGTTCTTTAATTTGAACGTCAGACTAATTTATTTTTGCTTTTGTGTCTCATATAAAATATAGAGATGTGATTAAAGGAAAGCATCTTTTCCCCTCTTACTATACTTTGTCCTTTTAAAAATGTTTACTAACAAAATCACTGGGCTGAGCGTTATTAGAAAATTCCTTCCTCAAGGTATTCTCTTTTTTTTAAATTTTTTTTTAAGATTTATTTATTTATTTACTTGACCGACAGAGAACACAAGCAGGCAGAGGGGGGAAGCAGGCTCCCCACTGAGTAGAGAGCCCAATGTGGAGCTCAATCTCCAGACCCTGGGATCATGACCTGAGCTGAAGGCAGAGGCTTTAACCCACTGAGCCACCCAGGCGCCACGCAAGGTATTGCTTCTATAGCAACTCTACATGAACATAAGGCATCTGTATAGGCATCAATATCCATTGGAATACTTTGTAATACAAACAGAAGTATAATGAGCATTTCATTATGAAATTCTCTAATGAGGAGAGATACAATGATCTTTCCCTCACTGTACTCCCATATGTTACATTTGTCTATAGATTTCTATTGTTCCTGTATGCAAGACTGATGGTGTAGATATTTTTAAATGTGACTCAGGAGGTTTTCTGTAGACCTAGATATTTCACTCCAGTTCTTCATACACCTATTCTTTGGGAGCCCTCAAGGGATTTAGGTTTTGCTGTCATTTGGGGCCATTTAAATCCCTAGTGAGACTGGTAATGCCTGACTCTTGTAGCAAATTCCACCCTTGATGGATCACCTACTTAGGAATTTCTGGAGGAAATCTCATAGGATTTCTGTCACGTTAGATTTCCTTACACGAAACCTGATCCTCCAATTGAGAACTTGACAGGGAACCTAGCACTGGAGGATGGGAAAGATGAAGAGGAGAGAAGCAGCGATTTTCTTCATAGGTAGAGATTTCTGCTTCCCCAACAACTCGGTGCCAGAGAGCCACACAGATATTCAAAGAGGTTGGGAACAGTAGCAGGGGTCCTATGCTTAGGGGACTCCCTCAGCACCGGTTCCAAGAAGCAGATGAGAAGGAGTGGCTGCATCGGTCAACAGTGCAAATACGCAAGCCAGGCTGATGTTTAAAGATAAAATCGCCATCGTGTTGCCAACTCAAGTGCCATAAAAAGATGGAAAGGCAATCAGAGATCCAATCACTTCCCTCGATGAACCCACAGGCTCAAGGTATTAAATTAAAAAGGTATTAATGTCTCAAGGTATTAAAAACTAAGCAAGCAGGTAAAAATTATAGGGTAACATTGGAGAGGTTGTGGAAGTCCAAGTTGGTCAAGTAGGTATTGAGAAAGCTGCACAGCCACTACTGGAGATTTACAATGTCCGTTAACATATTCGTGAAACGGAGAGCGCTCTTTCCATTTGTCCTGCATTTACCAAACTTATATTACCACATAACTTTTTTGTATATAAAAAGAAGCACACAAGAGAACCATAAGGTATCAGGGAACTCTAATGGAAAGTAGTACAAACCTGCGTGGTATACTAAGTACCAGCCAAATCCATAAATACTGAAGGAATACTGAGTAAGGTAAGAATGAGAAGAATGGCCTGAATTCGAATTTATTGATTATCTACTCTGTGTCAAGCACAATAGATATCTCATATGTAACAACCAGAAATGTGTATTGAGCATTCACTGCATGTCTGGCACTGTCGTGAGCTCTATACTCATTATTTGATTCAGTGGGTTTTTTTTATCCCTATGGAGGGCACGTCATCATTATCCCCGCATTATACATGAGAACGTGAGGCTCAAAAAGGTTAAATGACATGTCCTTAGTAAGAACCTGGGCAACTGGATTCCAGTCTATCAGGAAAGACAGGAATATTGACAACTAACCCATACACCAAGTGCTAAGTCCAATACGGACAATATGAGCAACACTAAAAGAGTGAAGTTTTTTATTTAACCGATAGAAGGGTTGTCATGAGAAAAATATTGGTGGATGGTCACAGAGCTTGTAACTATAATCATATATGATGTGCTGGAAGATATTGAAAGGATACCAAAAAATGCCATTTTTTTATGGGAACAAGTTCATAGGAGAATTTAAGCAGGTTGCTATTATTCATTTGGGAAGGTTGCTATTATTACTCGATTTGTGAAGCAAACAAAATGAAACTAAACAGAGTTTGTTGTTGTCTGAAAGAAATGAACTATATTCAAAATAAGTATTGCCTGGACATGTCAAAATGACTGCATACTTTTTTCAAATGTTGGCTCCTAATACAATGATTGTAAAGATTCAGTCCATTGGATGAGATGTTGTTTTTAGAAATGATCTGCCTTCTCTGTTCATTCATATCCAATTCAAGAAACAGGAAATTATTCAGGAATCTTTTTTCTCATTATGGTCTTGATGTGAAATTCATTTCGTGGTTGCTGAGCATCTTGAAAATACAGTGGATGGTTGCAACTACATATTCCTCTCTGGTGAGTTTACTATAACTGCTCAAATAACAAATGATATAATGTCTTAGATTGTATTTTTTTTTTTTAAACTGGTCTTAAATTTGAATTTACTCAGTGTTTTCATCAGAAATTATTTTTAGAATATAGAAACCCCATTCTAAATTCTATAAAATGTGGATAATTTAGAAATATAATTTATAAAAACGCATAAATATGATTTCAATGTATGACAATAAGAACACATAAACACAATTTTTATAATACTTTTCGGCTCTATTTAATCTTTTTAGCCCTCACTAATTACTCTAAATAGCTTGAGGTAGGTAGAAATAAATTAACTATAATTTAAGCTGTAATTAATTTTTGGCCAGGGTCCAGTAGAAAATAATATTTGAACAGGAAATAGAATTGTGACTTTCAGATTTCCATTTAAGGCCCTTTAGGTTAGAAGACAACATAATTAATTATTAGAATAACATTCATAAATCAAATCCATTCTGACAAAAGTCTGATTTTTTCTGACTTAGGTAGTCTTTCTTCCAAAGTTTGAGAAGGCATTTTTTAGGAAATATATCTGGAAAGCCGTTTTTATTGGATGGCAACAATTTTACTTATACTTTCTATAGCTCTCCATATCCAAGTTATGGTTCTTCTTAAAGCAGAGTTTAAAAGACATGCCCTATGAATGCTTAGGGCTGTATTCCCATATTTATTGATATAAGTACATCTCCAGAATAATTTATTTTGGGTCTAACATTAATCTGGGTCTAGAGATCAGGGACAAGATGAGATTTTCCTAGTCTGAAAATGTACCTTCTGAAATACTTTGCACTAATTTGCAAATAATTAGAACAATGACATACATAGTCTTGGATAAACACATATGTTTCCCAACTCATGGCAAACTAATTGCTCTTCATATAGAAAATGTAATGATAATAGCATTGGTCTGACCATGCAGTTCCTTATATTTCTGCAGGAAAGAGGATGCTGGCTGGTTGGTAGTACTGTGTTGGCATACTTGGGGTCTGCACATTCCCCGGGGACAGTAGTAGGCTGCCCAGAGCTCATCTCTAACAGGGAAGGTGTGCCTTTCCAGACCTCAGACTGAGAGAGAAATAGTGCTATAGAGTAAGAGTGCACACAAGAATAGTGTTGGAAGACAGAATTAGAATGAAACACAACAATTTTCTGGGTTGAAGGTAAAGGCCTGAAGGTGATTTTGAAAATGGAGTGTATATGGAAAGTTGGCAGGAAATTTGTGTATTCAAAGGCCACAGAAAAAGGAATTAGGGATTTCTCATCGGCAGCAAACTCAGTAAAGCAACAATAAAATAAAGGGGTCCAGTTGCTCGCTTTTTGTTGTTTTTGTGAATGTGATCTCAATCGGAGGACAGCGCCTAAGGGAGATGATGAGAAAACATACGGTGCAATGTATTCGGTTTTCTTAGCACATGTTTACATCAAGAAGTAGGCCCTGGAGTGTCTCAAGGAAAGACTTGCAGGGTGACTGAGGGGTCTAGAGTCAATATGCTGTCGGTTTAAAAAGGTGAGACTGTTTTGGGGTGCCTGGGTGGCTCAGTGGGTTAAGCATCTGCCTTCAGCTCAGGTCATGATCTCAGGATCCTGGGATCCAGCCCCGCATCGGGATCTCTACTCAGCTGGGAGTCTGCTTCTCCCTTTTCTCTGCCTCTTTCCCTGCCTTTGCTCTCTCTTTCTCAAATAAGTGAGTAGAATCTTTAAAAAAAAAAAGGGGGGGGGCTGAAAATTTCTTTGTAAAAAAGTGAAGGCTGAAAATGTAATAACTCTCTTCAGATATATGAAGAATTCTTTCTAAAAAAAGGTTAGTTCTATTACTTGAAGTGCTCTAAGGAAGCAATAGGAACAACAGGCAAGAGAAGGACATTTTGACCCCACTCAGGATAGGTTTTTCCTAACCATTATGGCTTTCGTCAGTGGAATGCTTTGCCTTATAAGGATGGTATGGGTTGTACATTACTAGAAATATTCAATATAACTTTATAATTCCTTTCTCCCTTCTTTCTTTCCTTCCTTCTAAGAACAGTACTAAGAAGAAAAGACTTTTTTATTTTTATTTATTTATTTATTTTTTAAAGATTTTGTTTATTTATTTGACAGAGATCACAAGTAGGCAGAGAAGCAGGCAGAGAGAGAGAGAGGAGGAAGCAGGCTCCCTGCTGAGCAGAGAGCCCGATGTGGGGCTCGATCCCAGGACCCCGAGATCGTGACCTGAGCCGAAGGCAGAGGCTTTAACCCACTGAGCCACCCAGGCGCCCCAGAAAAGACTTTTTTAAAAGATGTTTTTATTTAAAACGTAAGAAAAAAAGAGGAAAGTAAAGATACAAATATATTCTCAGGAAGTTTCTAGCATGACAGAGCACCCAGCGTGGATATCCCTGCTTTGGTTTCATGATACAAGATTTGCTCACGAAGATAGTGCCCGTGTGGTGCTGCGGAAGTGATCTTGTACTAGATAAGGTCATGCACCTTATTCTCGAGTTATAACTTGGTGTTGTAAGCATGTGACATAGAAACTCTCTCAAATATCATTGTTTGATGGGTTTCTTCTTGCTTTTTGTCCGATTTTATAAGGTCTGTGGTCTTACTTTTAGCCATAAGGCAGTTTTCTGGGATTCTCAAGAATATCTTGTATTTACAGCATTCCAACACCCGCATCACCCCTGTGTTACCATATTGCTTGATTATTCTGACTTCCTCCACTTTATATCAGCCTGATGACTGTATTCTGATTCTTTGAAGCACTATGTAAATCTAAGTAGTAAATGCAATGTCTAGTCTTACTGGATACCAGGTACATTAGCTTGAATAACCCTAGGAATTTTGTTATAATCGTGTCATGCCTAATGATGACCTACTCAGCCCCTGCAAACATCACTCAGTTACTCATTTCAGCATTGATTTTTCTCATGCTTTTCTTCATGGCATTTAAAGGGCTCTTACATCTCTCCTTTTACTGAGGTGGAATGGTATATAATGGCAGAGATGCTTTGCTTCCCAGATTCATAATGTTACACTCTTCTGCAAATCATTTTGGAAACAAATTGGGGTATCAATACATAAATAATGCCACACTTCTATCTGATTGAAATCACTGCTTTCATAGAAATGGTATATTAGAACAGTTTTCACTGAAAAAATATTTTAAATGCATTTGTACAATAAAGAAAAGATTACCAATTCTCTGTATCAAGAATACAATTTATCCCAAACAACTTCTCAATAGAAGTAGAATTACTAATGAGAGAATCACAAATACGTATAATTTCAGCATCTAACCTTAAAAATGGAAATAATGCATCAGGTTTTTAAGACTACATTTTATTGGTGCGCCTGGGTGGCTCAATTGGTTAAGCCTCCAACTTTTGATTTTGGCTCAGGTCATGATCTCAGGATCTCCAGATGGAGCCCTCCAGATGGAGCCCTGCTCAGCAGGGAATCAGCTTGAGAGGCTCATCCTCTGTCCTTCCCCCATTCATGGTCTCTCTCTCTCTCTCTCTCAAAAAAAGAATAAATTGTATTCATATGCACTGTTTATGAGAGATTTTTAAAAAAAAATTCTTTGCAGTTAAGATCAAATTAATTGATTCACGACTACATTTTTAAATTTTAAATTTATATTTATTTTTAAATTTTTATTTATTTATTTGACAGTCAGAGATCACAAGTAGGCAGAGAGGCAGGCAGAGAGAGAGAGGGAAACAGGCTCCCCGCAGAGCAGAGAGCTCGATGTGGGGCTTGATCCTAGGACCCTGGAATCATGACCTGACCCGAAGGCAGTCTTTAACCCACTGAGCCACTCAGGCACCCCACAGCTACATTTTTTAAGCTAAATGTTATCACATTCTCTTCTAAGATCTGTTTTTGCATCCACTCAAATATAGAGACAAATCTAGTTTTTTTCCCCCAGATCACTACTAATTTTTTTCCTACCTCTCTTTAGCACATTCCCATTTTATGAGATATGCAGTTTAATATTTTCTGCTAAGAATTATAAAAACTTCCAGAAACGGCATTTAAAAAATTACACTGGCCCATTTAACTTCACCTTGACCAATTGTAAGAAATTACACAAAGATCTATCGTTGTTACCCTGGAAAAGGGTGAAACATTTAACTCACTGGGTTTGGTTTCATAAATACTAATAATACTTTTAAAAACATTATTAGAACATTTATTCCATCTCCCTTGTAATATATTTTTTTCTCCTTTTTAAAACTAGACTTTATATAGTCTCATTTTTAATGTCTCAGTTGAAGGAGCTTTCATAAGCCCTTAAAAGATATCCTGATTTGAATTACTCTTGCTCAGAAAATTCCTAATGTTTAACTTATATTCTCCTTTATTCAATTGTCACTCTTCAGACCATCTTAGAAAAGTAATTTTTCTCATAATTTGCCCCCTTAAATCATTGTAGGTAATCTCAATATTTCATCTTTCTTAAGCACATAGTGTTATTTAAATTTGCAGAAAATCTGAAGGTGACTAAGATTTCCTTTAATTTTTCATTTTTGATGAAATGATGCAGTTTTTTTAAAATATTCATTTAAGTATTGTATCTTAATCTCATTTTAAAAAGGTAAGAAAATCCCACGGGACCCTTAGAATTTGTAAATTTCTCTATTTTATCTTTCCCTTTGGTGTCTCAACCTCATCTCAAAATTATGTACAGAATAGAGCTTCTTCTAGAATAGATTTTCTTCTCTCTGATTCCCAGATAGAAACCTGGACATCTCCCTTTAACCTTTCGTTATCCTCAGCCATCTTACACATTTAATCTAAGATAAATCCTAATGTTTGCAGCTCTGAAATGTAATCTAAATCCACCCATAATTTTAATTTCTGTTGACACCACCCTTGTGCAGGCCACCATTATGTCTTGCTTGGGTTTTCACAATAGTCTCCTATATGGTCTCTTTGCTTCCATTCTCACGCCCTTTCTAGTTTATTTCCAACAAAGCAGCCAAAGTGATCTTGTAACTCATGAATCCAGTCATGTCACTACCCACATTAAGTCTTTCTAAGCCTTTCCCATTGAACCAAGAATAGCATTCAAATTGCTTGGCTTAACAGCTCCTGCCTATCCTTCCAACTTCGTCTAATGTCACAAACACGTTCTCCTCAGTGTCCCCACCACTCCATCAGTAGTGCTCAGTGCCATACTCCTGCCAGAGTGGCTTCCTCTCTTCTGTGACAAAACTACTTTCTACATCAAGGTCTTCTTCCTTTCTGATGCTTATTCCTGGAATTTTCTTTTCCACATTCTTCACATGGCTCACTTTTTAATTTCTCTCTGGATCTCAACTTAGACGGCGCTTACTCAAGGAGTCCTTCTCCATCCACCATAACAAAAGTTGACCTCTCTTTTATCATATAATCTTAATTTCATTATAACGTCTCTCAAATATATCAGTATCTTGTGTAATATAATTATTGCTTATTTATTTTTCCTCCTCCAGTAGAATGTAGGCTCCATGATCATAATCAGCTATTCCTCCAAGGAACTGTGGTTCTTTTTAGTGGGAAATGGTATTTAGAAACCAAGTTCTGGGTGCCATGTGTACACCTTGTTATTGGGGTATAGTTATCCCCAATCCTTTTCAATGGATATACCTGTGTGACTTCATTTATATTTCACATAATATACAGCTCTATGGTTATCAAAAACCTTAAAACCATGGCCTGTTTTCTTCAACAATGTCAAGGTCACATATGACAAATAAAGATTGAGGAAATATTCCAGATTAAAAGAGATTAAAAAGACATTGTATTTAAAGGTAAAGTGACATCCTGGAATGGATCCTGGATGGGTAAGAATTTATAATCTTTATGGATAGTATTTTATGGGAAGAATTGACACACTTTGAATATAGATTGTGGATTAGATTAGATCACGATACTGTATAAATATCACATGTCTTAATTTTGTGCTGTGGTTATGCATGAGAATGTCTTTGTTCTCAACAAATATACAATGAAGAATTAGAGATGAAATGTCACCATGTCTGCCACACATATTCACAAAGAAATACACTCCTATTTGTCTCTTCTGTTTCTCTCCCTCATTCATCTGTTGAGAGAAATCTCTCTCTCTCATTCAGCTCTTAGAGAAATAGAGAAAGAGAATAACACATGGGAGAAGTTGTAAATCGTTAAATCTGAGTCAAGAGTGTATGAGAGTTCTTTGTTTTACAATTTTTAATAGGTTTATGAAAATGTATAAAAAATATTTTCTATTGATAACTGCTTTGAATGAATGAAGACTGAAACATCCTCTTTTTGTTTTTCCAAGTTAAAAGCAAATTAAAGAGCTTGAATTGAGTAGCAGCATGTACACTATGCAAAACGAGAATTCTTTACAAAGGGCAAATGAAAACAAGATTCATTAATATCACTTTATTCTGAATTGAAGAGATTTTATAAGTGTTTTACTCAACCAGTACTAGTCCATCAGGTGCAAAACCACCGAGGAGAACATTATTGCTTAGTTTTTTTTTTTCCCCTTCACAAAGAGAAAATCTTCTAAACAGCTTAAACTTGCCTAAAGCAATTTCAAGATGACCTAACTCTCCCCAAGTGACTTCTCAAATTCTTAAACTATTATCTTTCTGTTCAAACCCCTTTTTTAACTTTTTCCCAATTACACCAGCCATATAATTGCTAAGCTAAGATTCCTATAGACTATCTCTATCAAAGGATCAGGATAGGGAATGATAAACCTCTTAACAAAAACTTAATTCTGATTCTTTCCCCAGATTAAGGTATCTTAGCAACCTGTGAAGCATTTTATCTGCTGATTCTATCATTTGGAGCACTTTGTTGAACCCTTGAATTGACCTTATACCTGTGTGTTTCCTCTCTTGTTGGTTTTGTTGGTCCAGGTTATATAAAATGAGGTTGGCAAACAAAAAGCAATGTGACCACACATGTGTAAATGTATTTAGCCTTTAACACCACAATTGGTTATTTATAAACTTATGAACTAGAATCTTTATTTCTGTCATTTGTCTCCTGGGAATAACAGGTCTAGCTCTGCTCCACTGGGGCCAGTGACGAGGAATAGGAGCTTGGTTTTAACTAATACAAGAATTTGAGATGGAAGAAGGGTCGAAGCAAAACAGCCCCAGTTGCTTGAGCTGGGGAAGCCAGAGGGGTGAAGCACGCATTGTGCTCTAACCTTCAAGAGAATGTTCTTGGTTACAGTACAGCAAGGTGGGTGACAAATGATGGGAGGGCATCCAACTTGTCTAAACAAATTCAAGGATTCTGGCTTTGAATCTCAGGAGGACCAACTGATGAGATCAAAGAACTACTGTCTGTGGTATCGGGAAACTGTGTGTGATACAAGCAAGGACATTTACCTTTGGTGACACTTGCTTCATCTTGCCTTTATCTTACTGACTACTGCACCTCATCTCGGTCATGAATCCTCCTCACCCTCCCAGATGGGTGGCAGTGTTGCCGATCTGGTTTTTCATCCTCTCTTTTTCTCTGTCTCCTCTCATTCACTAATTGACCGCATCCACTCCCATGGCCTTAAATATCATCCATTCTCTGGAAATACATTTTTTTTTTCTCCCTATAGCCCAGACCTCTCCAGACTTACATTCCAGACTCCTACAAGATCTACTCTAGGGACATATATGTAATAGATATCCAAAACAAACTCCCAAATTTTAACTCCTAAATCCCTGATTCCTCCTACAGATTCTCAGCTTTAGTAACGAGTAATTCTGTTTTTCCTGTTACTCAGGGCAAAATAATTCTTGACAGTTTTCTTTCTCCTACACCTGACATGCAATACCAGTAGCAAATCTGGAGGCACTGCTTTCAAAGTGCCAAAACACAGAGCACTTTTTATCACCTTTATCATTATCGCTATAGTCTGAATAGCATGATATCTTGTCTGGGTTATTGCAAGAGCTGTTCACTGGTCTACCTTATTCTGCCCTTGCTTGTACAGCCCACAGCAGCCAGAGGGATACTTTCAAAGAATACATCTGACCATGTCACTCCTCTGGTCAAGTCTCTCTGATGGTTAATCCAGACTTCTTTGCATGGCTTAGAAGGGAGCCCCTGCCTGGTTTGGGCTCCCCTCCCTGATCTACTGACCACAGTTTTGTCATTTGCTCCAACCTAGTCTTAGTGACCTTTCTGCTACTCTTTAAATAAACCAAACATACTTCCCCTTTACTGTCTTTGAACTTGCTGACTCCACTGGCTGGGATGCAGTTTCCCCAGGTACGCTTAGCTTCTGTACCCATAGCCATTTATCAGAGAGCTTTCCCAACCATTTCTTTAAAAAGATTTATTTATTTTGAGAGAGAGAGAAAGAGAGAGCAGGAAGAAGGGCAGAGGGAGAGAGAGCAAGAGAGAGAGATCCTCAAACAGACTCCTCGCTGAGCACGGAGCCTGACGTGGGGCTTGATCCCAGGACCCTGAGATCATGACCTGAGCTGACATCAAGATCAGAAGTTTAACTGACTTACCTACCCAGGTGCCCCTTCCCAAACATTCTTGACTAAAGTGGCATGACCACCACCACTCATGTCATTGCATATTCCATTTCCTTATTTTATTTTTTTCAGTAAGTATTGTCACTTGTCTTCGTGTTTTTTTTTCTTTTTTTAAAATTTCATGAGAAGCAAATTTTATATTTTTTAAATTTAGATTTAATGAATTAGCATATAGCTTCTTATTAGATTCAGAGGTAGAATTTAGTGATTCATCAGATACATATAACACCCAGTGCTCATTATATCACATACTCTCCTTAGCACCTATTACCCACTTACCCTATCCCTCCAACTGCCTCCCCTCCAGCAACCCTCAGTTTGTTTCCTAGAATTAAGAGTCTCTTATGGTGTGCATTTTTTTTCTGTGTAGAAGAAGTAAGTATAATAAACTTTTCATGTTTTAGACAGATAACATTCTAGGATGGGTAACCGAAATGAAGATTTTTAATTATTGAAGAAAGAATGTGAAATCTTATTTGTGTGGCCTCCTTTAAGCTCATCTTTAAAATAGGAACAATAATATCTTTCCAGTCTACTACAAAACCTTGAGATGAGCATTAAATGAGATGATATGTAGGAAGCATTTGGATTCTACTCAATATTACAACATCCAGTCTCTATATGATCACCTTGTGTATGAGAACTCCTTTGTACTGCACTAAATTTCAGATGTCTTATTTTTCCTACTTTTTTTTTCTTCTGATCACTAAAAGATTGGTTAACACAAGTTTGGAAGATTTCTTACTAGAAAACATCACTATTTTTTTTTTAAATTTTATTAGAAGTATTCTCAATAACCCACATGAAAATTTTGGAAGCATGTTAAGTTTCATAGATGCTGAAATCCTGAGAAAAATAGCTAATTCAATGAATTATGAAATTAATGTAGAAAAATGTTGATGAGCTTGACCCTGGGTCAAAATAACATGCTGCACCAAAGCAAGGGAGCTGCACTTTGACATAGGGAGCTGCACTTTGACATCGTGCTAGTTATTTCACACATATAGTGCATTGAAGGCTCATGATAAAGCAAAACAACTAGACATTATCATATGCCTATCCAAACACTGAAACCAAGTCTCAGAGAGGTTAAGAAGCTTCTTTAAAGTCACAGAGCTAATATGATATAGATTGAATGCAAATGGGTAACTCTCTAACTTTGAAATTCATGCTCTTTCCTTTATGCTGCAAAGATTCTTGTGTACAGTGTAAAAAGAAAAATACAGTCAGATTCATAATGAAGGCTAAGTGGTAACACAGAGAAAAACTGACATTACCCTTAAGCCATTAGATATGGTTGTCAAAGAATGACTGAACTGAAGCTTAGGTTGTGTTCCAAGATTGGTGGATCCATTGAGATGGTGGTGAGAACCCAACTCTCTACTGTGCTGGTCAGATTAGTCTTATAATTTTGTCTGAATTGGAGTATCATATTTTTAGGACCGTGGAAAAGCTAAAAATTACTCCAGGATAAGTATTCGGGATGACTAAAGTCCTCACAACATATCCTAGAGAAATAGTTGATGGAATTAGGGATGTGTTAACTGGGGTGGAAGGGGAGAAAGAGGAGTTACTGGCAGTCACATAGACCAGATTTTTCAGTCATTCAATATAGCTTCAAACAATAAAACTATGACCATGAGAAGCTTAGTTTCTCGAGTGAAATATGCTATTGCAGGAGTTCTTGAGTTCTTTTTAACTGGAGGAGTTCAAAGAAAACAAACAAACATGATCACAGTAGGGAAGTTTCAAGAGGTATCCAAGTATCAAAGAGGAGATTGAACTAGATAACCCTTGGGTCTGTTCTGACACTTGGATTTCATGCTTTATCAGAAAAGCCTGTCTGCATCCACTCGTTAGGAAGTTTAGGACCAATAACTTTGTGGCTATCTCATCCTACTAAGAATGATAAATGCATATATAATTAAAACATTATCTGCATCTCAGCTGAGGCCTTTATGCTTCCCAAGAAGGGCATAAAATAGACCTGAACCCCAAATTCTACGCCTTGAGGAAATGCTGTTTCTGTGTAACATGAATCATTGGAGTGGAAGATGGGTCAGGAGGAGAAGTTTTGCATTTTTTAGATTCCTAGATCCCTGAGCTAGCATAGAATTGACACTAAGCTTTCTCAAAATCAAAATGAAACAAAACATAGCAAGACTCCCAAAAATATTGGTGAATTGAGTGACACTTAATAAAGCTTAAAGGGGGATTGGTGCCTGGGTGGCTCAGCAGGTGAAGCGTCTGCCTTCAGCTCAGGTTGTGATCCCAGGATCCCAGGATCAAGCCCCAAGTGCAGGGAGTCTGCTTCTCCCTCTCCCTCTTCTCCTCCCCAGCTCATGCTCCCACTCTCTCTCTCTCAAATCAATACAAGTTTTAAGAAAATAATAAAACTTAAAAGGGGAGTAAGTGGAGAGGAAGCGTAGTCTATATGGTAGCAAAGTCACTAAACTGCGCATGAGATTTGTCTGATTTTAAAATGTCCGGGAGCCATCAGCCACAGGGGAATATCACTGGCCTTTTAATCTACATTGGCTTTATCCTCTTAAAACTCATAATGATGCTTCTCTTTTCTCTTTCCTCCTCAATCTCATCTCCTCCTTTCCCACCTCAGAACTGCCTCAGGAATTTCAGTTTCTTCCCACTCTTGAAGGGCAGCTTCATGAGGCCTCAAGCTCTAGAATTCACCTCAGACTCCTCATCACAAACTGCAATTTACCAAGGTGCTTATTAGAGTTAAAGAACCTGCTCATCATAGAAATCACCATCCTTAGAGAGAGTATTAACATTGGAACAATTTATTAGCATTTCAAATTTGTTATTTTTGTCATCACGCAGTAGAGGCGATTTTTTAAAAATACTAAGCATTTGAGGAAATTTTTTGGTCAAATCTCCTATTCCAAGATTAAATAAAAAGAGACAGCTTAGCATAGTGGTCTGGAAGCAAACAGATTTTGTTTCCGACCTTCTTTTTACTTGAGTGGCTCTGCCATTTTGGGCAGGTTACTTAACTTCTCTGATTTTTTTTTTTTTAATTCTTTCATCTCAAAATGTGATTAATAGAATGTGTTGGTGCCATCTGGGTTAAGTTAAATAATGTGTGTGTAGAGCACTTCACGTACTCCTTTTCATCTGGTCAGTGTTCTCTAAGTGTTAACACCATTACAAATAAAGTTTCCTCACTCAAAGATCTTTTTAAAATTTCTAAACTCAAGATAAATTTTTCAATGACCACTGAAAATTTAGCTTGACAGACTTTGAAGAATATACTAAGGATATTTACCACTAATATTTTTTCTTCTGCCTATCATTTGCCAAACTGTCACTAAGATTTCTTGAAAATACACTTCAATGATTTCTGTATTGAAAGCAATTTATTTGACTGGCAGAATGATAGAGGAACTATTAGTTAAATACATTTTACCAATTTTACGACTTGCCCTGGTAGCATGATATCAAGATTAGATACCGTGATCCTAAATAATCAAGCTGACCTTTGGCAAAATTATAAATTAGAAATAGTTTAATTTAGTACCAACTTTCTTTTCATTAAATCCCTATGCCAGTCTTAGACAAAGTTCCTGTCCTATGCTATTGGGTAGGATAGCCACTCTCACATGTAACTATATGCATTTAAAGTAAAGTTCATTAAAATTAAACAAAATTTGGAATTTGAAATTCAGTTACTCAACTGGACTGGTCACATTTCACATGCTCAAAAGCCATGTGACAAGTGGCTACTGTATTGGAACACATGCATATAAAACATTTTCCATCATTGCAGGAAATTCTATTGGACAATGCTGCCCAAAACTGAAATAACTTGTATCCTTTTTTGGTCTGGCACCTTCAAAACTGCTTCCTGTTAGGTGTCATCACGATAATGTCTTCTATCTCAGAGATTTTCCTATCCTTTGTCTTATATTATCCACTAGTAGAAAGGGGCCAAGGGGGAAGGAGCTGAGGGTTGATTTTCAGGTAAATGAATGAGTAACTTTTCATCTTCCAGAGCAGTATTTTTCAGAAAGTGGTTCTATAAGATTACCACCTTAATCAACTGAAATAGTTATTTAAATGTGAGGTTCTTAGGCCCCATATTAAAGCCTCTCAATCTGCCTTTTGCCTCAGCTTTCTCAGTCATTGTTATGGAATGCTGAAGTTTGAGGGCCATTGTTGAGAAGAGCAACCTTGATGGGTCTTCAGTAACCTTAACTGAGAGCCTTAGATGTGGAAATTAATTTGCACAGGAATGGAATGCGATGCCAAGTTTAGGTAGCAGAGGAGATATTTTTGGAAGGATTATTTTTGTTTATTTTTAAATTATACAGTAGAAGGCCGTCTACTTACGGCTCCCTGCGGACCTACTTGCTAGTATAATTCAGTTGATAAGCCCACTTCCTACTAAGAGAATTGTTTTTTAAAAGTTTACTTTTTTTTTTTTTAAGATTTTCTTTCTTTATTTGACAGAGAGAGACACAGCTAGAGAGGGAACACAGCAGAGGGAGTGGGAAAGGGAGAAGCAGTCTTCCCGAGGAGCAGGGAGCCCAATGAGGGGCTTGATCACAGGACTCTGGGATCATTACCTGAGCTGAAGGCAGATGCTTAATGACTGAGCCACCCAGGAACTTCAAAACAGTTTACTCTTGGCATGAGATATTTTCTTTTCTTTCTTTCTTTTATTTTTTTTTTAAGTTTATTTATTTATTTGACAGAATGAGAGAGAGAGAGAAAGGGAGAGAGAGAGAGAGCACGTCCGAGCAAGCAGGGGGAGTGGGGGAGGGAGAAGCAGGCTCTCCTGGGAGCAGAGAGCCCAGGGCTTGATCGCAGGAGCTGAAGGCAGACCCTTAACTGACTGAGCCACCCAGGCACCCCGGTATTTTTATTAATGTTTTAGAATCATGTTTACTTTTTAATGCTTTCATTTCATCTTATTATCATGGTTATTATTTATTTGTGTATTGATGTTATTGAAGAAAAATACTGAATGCATCACGAATTTGCCTGTCATCCTTGTGCAGAGCCCATTCTAGTCTTCTCTATATCAGTCCAGTTTTGTAAATGTGCTGCCGAAGTGAGGACTGTTATTATTTACTGAAGTACAGTTGAGAAAATTTTAAGATTTTAAAGCATACAACTTGGTGATTTGATATATGTGTACATTACGAAAGGGGAAATCATGTTAACTTTTGTAAATTGGTTTTAAGTCACTTATGACTTGATTTTATGTTATTTAAGTTTCCCTTGAGAAACAAAGAATTAAAAGAATTTTTAAAGGGAAAATTAATGAAAGAGGGGAAAAAACTGGGAACAACTTATAAAAAATAGACTTTTTATTTTTTTATTTTTTTTTTTAAAGATTTTATTTATTTATTTGACAGACAGAGAGCACAAGTCGGCAGAGAGGCAGGCGGAGAGAGACGAGGAAGCAGGCTCCCTGCTGAGCAGAGAGCCGGATGTGGGGCTTGATCCCAGGACTCTGGGATCATGACCTGGGCGGAAGGCAGAGGCTTTAACCCACTGAGCCACCCAGGTGTCCCTAAAAAATAGACTTTTTAAATAAAATTGAAAAAGGCTTAATCGAGGAGACAAAAATGTAAAACAGTCAAAAGCAGAACCGAAACTAAACAGTGGAAAGTTTTCTAGCCAGTCTCAACAAGGAAAAAAAGAAAGAAAATAGTGAAACAGTACTAAGATTAAGAAAGAGAGAATATAAACATGGATATAGACAATATATAGGTAATTACAAATAAGGCAATCTGGTAGAAAAATCTTAAGTGAAGTTTTGTTTTACTAGTTATCTAGACTTACCATAAAGCATATAATAATTGAAGCGAAGCAATTTGCCACTAATAGACTAAAACAATAGAATAGAGAACTTAGAAGAAAGCATTCAAAAATGAGGAAGTTTGGCATAGGACAAAGGTAGCATTTAAGCACCAGGGAAAAAGGGTGGAAGTAAGTGACTATCCACTTATATCCATATTACATCCTGAACTTGAACCATAATACAACTCCAGATGCCTTGAAATTTTAAATGTGAAAAATCAGACCAGTAAGATAAACTAGAAGCAGTTCAAAGAACTACTACTTTATCTTCCTTTCACCAAATTTGTCATTTTTTTTTATTTCATGTTATTTTATTCTTTTTTTTTTTTTTTCCTCCTGAACTGTCTATTCTGGCAAAATGGATGACATATGAAACAGAATATACAGTCATGGAAAGTTCTTTGTAATTATTGTTTGCAAAGCCAATTTATAGAAAAACAGCATGGTATGATCCCGTTTTGTTATCAAAAACAATCATAATGAAATGAAGTCCATTCCTCAACTCTGCATCAGTATTTGGAGACTATCCCAGCTGACGTCTCAGAGGTATAAGAGATATCCAGCTGTTTATTGTCATTGGGAATCGTTAAGTCGGTTCGAGACCCCATCTTCACTGTCTTATGGACAATTCAATTGCGGCTGCATTGGGTCCTGTTCTCCTTTAACTAGTTACCGTCCCACACGTGGGAGGAAGAGCTCATCTTCAGTCCATCATTGTCAACACTCATCATTTATTTTCCAGGTGAGGGATGAACATTCGAAATCTGGTGTCTTCCTGCTCTTCTTGTACAGGTAGGGTAGAGAAATACTTACTGAAGTGGGGACACTTGTTAAGGCACACTGCCCTCTTAGGGGAACTCATGCAGTCATCCTGGGAAGTCTGGATGCTAGGACAGTGAACCTGGACAGCAAGAGTCCTTCACATATTCCCTAACTTGTCATCCTTTATTTTTGGGTGAAATTATGCTTCCTGTTCCAATATACCTCAAAGATTCCACCTTTGTCTTTCTGGTTTCTTCAAACATATGTAGATAACATTTTATATGACTTTAAATTAGCATAAAAGACTAGAGGAAACCGAGTTGAAGCCACTATTGGTTTTTTATCCTTAGGAAAAAAAAAATCCTGAGGAAAAGAAATCTAAAATTTGAATAACTGATTGAACTGGGGGGGACGAGGACAGGAGTGGGATGCTGGTTGGAGGAAGGAAAAATAAGGAAGATAAACAGAGTCATAACAAATATATGCTAATATTCTGATTATGTGTGTAGGAAAAGATCTATAATGATACAAGTAACTAAAAATAGTTACTTCTGAGATTAGGGACACCTTTAGCTTCATATAGAACTGTAGTATCTGAAATATTTACAGGAATTTGCTACTTTTATGAACTACAAAAAGATTAGCTGAAGAAGCAAAATAGACCAAATATAGGAGAGTTTTGTTTTGTTTTTACAAAATTTCAGTTTATGATTATTAGGGATATAACTAAGTCAAGGAAACTGTCTAAACTTCCTAAGATACTGTGTCCACGCATGATGGAGATCTAGAGGTGAAAGTCTGAATGTTTATTTAAAACAGATTCTTTATTATATTTGAACTATTTGAAAAGGAAAACTCCAGTATGAAAACAATATGAATATAACACATGAGTTTCCAACAGGTATATATCTTGAAGCTCTTGAAGTCCTTGGGCAGGTGATAAAGTTCAGGCAAAGATCTAGTTCTTCCATGAAAAGAAAGTTTTAATATACTTTGGGACTCTGAGAAATGCCATCTACATGTTGCTTATTAGTCCAGAGACCATCAGAAACACAGAAAGCAAGATTATGACAAGCTAGTTTTGATTTACTTTAGAACAATTTCATCTTGCTTAGTAGAATGTAGGACTTAAAATCTGAGAGCTGGGCAGAAGGATGTATGTTGGTCTCTGAATCCCAGAGTTCTTTGTTCTAGGAAATAGGAGGGGCAAAGAGCCAAATAACAAGAGAAACTTAAAAAAAAAAAAAGAAAGAAAGAAAGAAAAGAAAAAGAAAGAAAAGCAGTTGTTTTTGCAAAGGTTCAGAGATTTTATAGTCCCTAAACCAAGGACCTGGAGTCTACTTGTCAATCAGGACCCCAGAATGTAGAGATTCCACTTGGGCAATAACGTTTTTTCTCTTAACCTAAAGCAAATTTATGCCATCCAGTTGGACCATAAGGAGATAAAACTAAGAACTAAAAACTTTTTTTTTTAAGTCCCAAATGGTAGTCATTGAAAAAATAAACCACCTGCAACAACGAAGAAAAAGAGGTATGCGTGATTTTTTTTTAAAGATTTTATTTATTTATTTATTTGACAGGCAGAGATCACAAGTAGGCAGAGAAGCAGGCAGAGAGAGAAGGAAGCAGTCTCCCTGCTGAGCAGAGAGCTCGATGGAGGGCTCTATCCCAGGACCCCAGGATCATGACCTGAGCCGAAGGCAGAGGCTTTAACCCACTGAGCCACCCAGGCGCCCCAGTATGCGTGATTTACCATGCGCTAATTCAAGTGGTAAATTATTGAATCGTCAAAATTAAAACAAATAATCTCATCGTTCCAAAAGGAATGAAATAGTAGGATAGCGTGGTATAGTCATAACGAAATGCTCCCAGATTCGAGCTTTTCCAAATACTTTGTTTTGCTGCCTACATTGTGAACAAAAAAAAATTGTTGGCTCTACTATCTGCCTCCCTCTCCAACTACCACCCCTGCCATGGGTGTAGCTTCCCCTCCCTGTTCTGCCCCAAACAATCCTGTCCTCCTTCTGTTCGCTGAACAGGCTATGGTCTGCCTAGGAAATGTTGCTCCTGGGAAGCAACAGCTGAACTGAAAAGTGGAGTGCTTATTTAAATTAAAGACAGTGACCCAAAGTCGGTGATGTAGACGTTATAATTAAAAGTAACGTCATAATTAAAAGTAACAAGTTTCCTGGTTCTCAGCACACACATGAGCATTAATTGAGCATGTCACTGTGATGAGTCCTTTTTCATTCGATGTTCCATAAGGAAGTTGTAATTTTTATCGTTTAATACAGATAAGAAAACTGAGACAAGCTGGAAATGTCAGAGCTGAGAGTAAAACTCTGCCTCCTTTCTTCTTCTTCTTCTTTTTTTTTTTTAATATTTATTTATTTATTTATTTTAGAAAGCGTGAGAGTGCACATGGAGGGTGTTGGGGTGCGGAGGGAGAGAGAGTCTCAGGCAGACTCTGCACTGAGCTTGACTCCGGGCTAGTTCTCACCACCTTATAAAAAACTCTGCTTCCCTAACCAGTATTCTGTACTAATTCCTCTGAGGGTATATATAAATTGGGTTATAGGTATATAAATGAAGATCCTTTGCAGACCCATAAATTTAAAAAACCCAAAACTTCTAGAATTTTCTTGCAATGGTTGGCATAAGGTTTTGCCCATTCTCAATATAAAAAAATATTCTTTGTCAATGTACACACACATGCACACACACACACACACAGAGGAGTACTATCCATGTTTTCCCTCAAAGCTATAAAAAGGTTACCTAATCTAAAAAAAAGATATTCAGCTTCACAACTTATGAGATCCTCTATAGTTTTAATATCTGTCCTGCCCTGCAGCTATCCCCCAGCAATAAACTATACATAGGAATCATAGTGTAAGGGGAAAATAAAGATATAGAGTGACACCAATATGTGAAAGCAGAACATCTGGAAATTCAGTGAAAATATTAATAAACTCAGTGAAAAATTTGGTCAAACTTTTCTGATATTATATAGACAAAAATAAATGAATAGTTAGCTCAGTGAAATAGGTATTTTGGGATTATTTGAAAATAAAATGACAAAGTATTCTAACTATTGTTTCTAGATTATTCTTTCGTGAATTTGGCCATTTAATTTTAGTGCTAGGTCTGTTTATATATAGGTGAGGTATAAATACATGTTTAAAGTTTTGGTCAGTGGACTGTTTTTCACTCACAGGAACAGTAAATGAGCTCCCTACTTCCTGGGTTTTCACTGCAAGAATAATATTTTAGAAATTGGTGTGGGAATGATATAACATATATAAGACATTCATGTATGGAAGTCAATAACTCAAATGTCCTGATCATATTAAACAAGTAGATTCTTTTAAAGATAGTCTTTTCTACTCCTGATGGTGAACTAGAGCCAGCCCAGGGAAATACTGGCATGTAGCCTTGAGGTAAAGAAGATGGCTAATGACAAAAGGAAATCCCAGAGGTGGATCCTGAGGATGGAAACTGTGGTGGCCTTGAAAGGAAACAAGTTGGAGGCAATAGGGCAGAATGTGTCTGGAGTATCCCATGGACAAGTAGGCAAGTTCCCATTGAGAGAGAAGAGGAAGGCATGTGCCTCCACTAATATTTTGGTTTTTGATTTGTTTATTATGGTGAAATACATGTAAAACTTGCCATCTTAATCATTTTTAGATGTACCAGTATCATTAATCATTAAATATATTCATGTTATTGTACAGCCATCACCATTTTCCACCTCCAGAACTTTTTCATCATCCCAAACTAAAACTCCATATCCACTAAATAAAAATTCCAATTTCTGTCTCCCCTCGGTTTCTGATGAATACTATTCTACTTTAAGTCTCTATGAATTTGACCACTCTAGGTACCTCTATAGACTGAATATTTTTGTCCCTCCTAAGTTCATATGTTGAAATACTAATCCCCAGTGTGATGGTATTAGGAGGAGCGCCCTTGGTAGGCTTTGCTGTCTTGAATTGGATTAGTACCTTTACCAAAGAGACTCCAGAAAGCTACCTTGTCCCTTCTTCCATGTGAGGACACAGCAAGAAGATGACAGTCTTTAAACCAGAAAGCTGGCTCTTACACCAGACACAGGATCTTCTAGTGCCTTGAACTGGACTTCCTCACCTCAAGAACCATAAGAAATGAGTATTTGTTATTTATAAGTCACGAAGCATATGGTATTTTATTATAGAAGCCAACACTAACGTACAATATTTGTCCCTTTGTGTCTCATTTATTTCATTTAGCATAATGTTTCTGCTTCTTCCATGGTGTAGCATTTATCAGAATGTCATTCCTTTTTAAGGCTGAATAATGTTCCATTGTATGGGTATACCACATTTTGTTTATCCATTCATCTGTCACAGGACATCTTGGTTTTTAATTGTTAGGTTATTGTGAGTAATGCTACTGTGAACATGTGTGCACAAATATCTATTTGAATTCTTGCTTTCAACTCTTTTAGGTACATACCCAGAAGTGGTATTTTTTAAGTATTAGAACTTTTTATTGACATATATAAAGTGTTGCACAGATCATAAGTGTACAGCTTAATGAATTGTCCTTAAGCAAACACACAATGTGATCAGCAGGCAGGTTAAGAAGCAGAACCTCACACCCCACCCCAGTTGGGCCCCAGACCCTCCCCATAGGAGCCCAAGATCCTGACTTAACCCCTCGGATCAGTCTTGTCGGATTTTGAAATTTATACAAGTGGAAACACGCAATATGTACTCGTTTTTTATTAGGTTTAGGAAACTATAAAAATTATGTTTCTGAGGTTAGCATAACGTTTGTAAAGTCTTAAAAAAATGCATGTTGCCACAATGGACGTTTTGTTAGCTCATTCTCACTGATACATCATATTCCATTATTTGCATATTACACAATGTGTTTGCTCATTCTGTGATCAATGAGAACTGCACATCCATTTTTTACTCTTTTATTTTTTCCACTTGTATTGGAAAATAATTGACATATATCTCTGTGTAAGTTTAAAACATGTATGATGTTTGATTTATATATATTTTGAAATGATTACCACAATCTTATTCTTACAAAAAACTGGTGGTAGAGACTGGTAGAGGGAATCAGGGTGGTGGGCTTCAGGTCTTACCCTTTTACTTCTTCTACTGTAAGAAAAGAAATTAACGAGGTAGCCATATGCTTTGTTTTTTAAAAAAAGCTACCAGTTGCCATTTGACTTTCAATCCATACACTGGGTTCTCCTTAATATGTTAATACACTCATTCAAGTGGGGCTCTCTGAGACTAGAGAAATTCTCTTCTTTTATCCCTACCTTAGGGATGTCTACCTAGGCAATCTGGCAATTTTTCTTTTGCCCTCATTATCAAAGTGTGATCCAGTATATTTAACATGAATGTAGTTTAGAGGCCTTGCCATAGGAATTATATTTCAAAGAACTGAGGTGGTGTGGCAGGGAGGTGTTGGGTGAAGAGTAGGTGTCCAGCCCAGGCAGGCATCTCTTGGTTTTTCCGTTACAGCCACAGGATTTATAACTTCTGGTGCACTCCATGGGGTCCCTTTGACTCAGCTCTCCCTCCAAACTTCTTCTCTACTCTATCACCACCAGACCCCCAGAGCACATCCCGCACAATTCACAATCATCCCAGAGGGATCCTAGCTTGTTTCAATAGCCCCTTCCCACCCCCAACCCCTCACTTCTGCTCCTAGTAGCTGTGTTGAGGAGCCACGTATTATTTTACTTTATTTTTGGCTTTCTTTCTTTATTTTTATTTTTATTTTTTAAGTAAGCTTTATGCCCGATGTGGGGCTTGAACACATGACCCTGAGATAAAGTGTTGCAGGCTGTACCAACTGAGCAGGCCAGGTGCCCCCAAAGATCTGCGTATTTTCAAACTCACAGTCTAGAATGTCTTCTACCTTAAATTAGTTGTCTCTTAAAAATGCTCTTTTTGGATGGATAGCACATGTCATACACTTACTGTTCAGTTTTCAAGTTATTTTGTATTTTGGATGATCAAGAAACTCTAATATTAGGGTAATGAATAAAGGGAGGATGGCTAAAAAGCTTCAAGCTTGGGTAAATTGGATTCAGAATTTCTGCTTTTATGGATTGCAGTAAAGAACTCTGCTCATGTTGGTTCGTTTTTGTTTATGGCGGTGAGATTCAGTGCAAAGAACATGAGTGCTAGGGACGGAATTGTGTCCCCCCAAATCCATATGTTGAAGTCATAACTCCAAGGTGACTGTATTAGGGCTTTTAGGAGGTAATCGAGGTTAAATGAGATCATAAGAATGGGGCTGTAGTATTAATGGCTTTATACAGAAAAGAAGAGAGAGATTTTCTTTCTTCTGCCACCATGTGAGGACACAGCAAGGTGGTGGCCATCTGCAAGTCAGGAAGACGGCCCCCAGCAGGTTCTGAGTCTCCCGACACCTTGATCTCAGACTTCCCTGCCTCGAGAACAGTGAGAAGTATTTCTGTTGTTTAAATCATCCAGTCTGTGGTATTTTGTTATGGCAGCCTGAGCTGACTAAGACAGTGTGTCTTATCACTGAAGCTCTCTGCCTTGGAAGGAGTCACTTTTGCTTTTTGAAACTCAGTTTTTTAATTTATAAATTGTCAGTTTCCCCCAAATAGCTGGGAAATTCACTGAGATAACATACCCAAAGTATGATAGATACAAAGTAAATTCTTTTTTTTTTTTTAAGATTTTATTTATATATTTGATAGAGATCACAAGTAGGCAGAGAGGCAGGTAGAAAGAGAGGGGGAAGCAGGCTCCCCGCTGAGCAGAGAGCCCAATGCGGGGCTCGATCCCAGGACCCTGGGATCATGACCTGAGTTGAAGGCAGAGGCTTTAACCCACTGAGCCACCCAGGTGCCCCTACAAAGTAAATTCTTAAAAGTTACTTCATTTCCCCTTCCATCCATTTTTTAAAAAATTATTTATTTTATTATTATTTTTTTTAACCATCAGAGCACAACTATAAAACATAAAAGGCACCATATGCTGCCACCATTTTTCAGGCATAATAAGAAAAAATAGCTATAAGTTATTGAGAATTTACTATGGATCGGCACTATAGCTAACACTTTATTTGCAGGATCTCGTTGCATCCTTACAGACACTTTAGAATAAACATTGTTATTCCCTTTAACAGATAAGGAAACTGAGACTCAGAGAAGACATATAACTTCTCAAGATTACATAGCTATTGTAGAGTGGATACGGGATTTATATCCATGTCTGTCTGACTCCCTGGGCTATGTTCTTAATCATTTTCTTATTCCCAAGTATATGATTATTGTTCATTCAACCCGAGGGCACAAGAGATTCAATCATTGCTCTCACGCACTTCACTATCTAGTAGGAAAGGCAAAAGTGAAAATCAATAATTAGTAAATAGTGTGATAAATGTTAAATCTGCACAAGATGTTGTTGAGGACAGAGGACAGACGCCAATTGTTTGAGGAGGCCAGGAAAGAATTCCCAGATCAGTGTGCTGGACTGCCAAGGTGGACAAAGACATTTCGCACTGAGAGTCCAAAGGCCCAGAAGCATAAGGACAAGGCTCATTGGAGAACTACATGTAGTTCTGGGGACCTGCCGTGAAGGGCACACACTCGGGAAATGTAGTCAATGAAGCAGGAAAGGTTCGTAGAGTCCAGAATGTTGAAGAACATTTGTATGACATACAAAGGCATTTCAACTCTCTGCTTTGGAATATCCATGTGAGAAAGCCATTCCTGTACGTCTCCCCCCTTGAGACAGTTTCATCACAGAAAGGAATGTGTCTTGTTCATCTGAGTATCCAACGACGAGGAAAGGTAGTTACTCAGCAAATATTTGCTGCACAAAAAAGTGAATGAATGAATGAGTAGAAGAGCAGTGTTAAACACATCACAATATTCATTTTGATGGCAGGGGTACGGGGTTAGAGGATGCCAAGAATGGGATAAGGGATAACAGTGAAGAGGAAATTTTCCAGCAAAAATATAGTGAGAAGGATATTGGAAGGTTATTCAAGAGAAAGACTGTCATTTACCAATATAGAAAACACAGAGGGTTGTTGGGGGCAGGGTGACATGACGTGGAGAAGGAGAGAAGCAGCTTTCAAGAGAATACAGATGGGTTTGGGTTATGTTGAGTGGGCAATGGTTGGATTTCTGGTTGTCACTTGAGTTTGGAAGCTAGAGCTAAGGGTCGTGCTCTGAAAACCTTGGCAATACATGTTGATATTGACAGAGAGTATGTACAGAGTAGATACAGACTGGAGTGAGTTCTGGGGTTGAAACTTAGGGAAAAACAAGTGCTTTCCAGAGATTAATACATGTTATAAAAAGTTATTTGTCATCAAAGATAGAGAAAGAAGAGCCTCGGATGTGGGCTTAGGAGGAGTAAGGGATAAGATGAATTTTGTGGCATGAAATCTAAGGTAAATTCAAGGGGATATGTTTTCAACAGGATTAAACTCTGCAGAGAGGAGTAAATTTAGCACTACTTGCTATGTGTTGTTTGACAGTATATTTATTGGGGGAAATTATGTGATATCTATGGAATTAATTTTAAAACAATTTTAGGGGGCTGCTTTTCTTGGTGCTATAATTTTTCCATGACTTGGATGCATTTTATATTCAGCAGTGGAAATTGAGCATTTTTAAAAAGTAAATCATATCCCCATATGACATTTTCATGAAAAAAAAAAAAAGAAAGATGTTAATACAGTGTAATACCAAGAGGATACAGTGAATGCAATTACTTGTTTGCTCAAGGCATCATTAAGTAAGCTGTTGGTAGGTGCAAAAAATAAGAAACCCAAATGGAAATTTCTGAGCAACTGGTGTGTTGACTTTTCTGGTGGGAGGTGCTCTTTAGGATGGCTATGGTAACATAAAATCTCAGGAATATACAGGAATAATCTTAGAGGGTTTTGAATAGAATGAAATTATTATGAATAGAGACATAACTGAAGATCTGGCATACTTATTTATTTACAAAAATAAGGATTGTTTTCATGGTTGCGAAGAACAGTTGAGATTCCTCTGTTTTTAATTTTTTAGAAATTTAAATTATCATCATAATACAATTTTTTAAATATTTGTTGAGACTAATGGTGAGACTAAGTACCTATCTAAGTGTCTGTGCTGTGCAAAGAGAAAAGAAGCCTGTATTTTTTTTTTTAAAAGATCTTATATATTTATTTGACAGAGAGATAAAGAGAGAGCACAAGCAGGCAGAGAGGCAGGCAGAGGCAGAGGGAGAAGCAGGGTCTCCTCCGAGCAGGGAGCCCGATGCAGGACTCAATCCCAGGACCCTGGGATCATGACCTGAGCCGAAAGCAGCTTCTTAACCAGCTGAGCCACCCAGGAGCCCCAGAAGCCTATATTTTTTTTTACAAAGAATTACTGAACGTATAACATATAAAAGAAAAATGTACATAAGTGTGTCACTTGATGCTCGACGATATTTTCACAAACTGAATACAGCTGTAAAATCTACACCCAGACCAAGAAACAGAACATCAGCAGCACCCCAGATGTCTTCTTTAATCTCCCTCCCAATCACTAAGAGTAAACACCATCTGCCTGTACGACATAAAACCTAAATTTTTAAACACTAGATTTTATCTGATTCTCTACCATGTAAATGGATAACAGTTCACCGAAGATGGTGCATTTATTGGTTTACTTGTTTTCTTCTTTATTTAGGCTTTAAACTTGTCCATGGCAGGGATTATTGCTTACTTTGCTCATGTTTGCAGGAAAAGTCTGATGCAAGGTTGGGAACATGTAGGTGTTCGGTAATTAAACTGACTATTAAAAATGGAATGCAATGGAAGCAAAGAAAACCCGAGGACAGTTAGAGCCAGGAATTATTCCTTGTAATACAGGTGTTTTGGTCTTGGTGGCACTGATGGACTAACACGTACTGGGACCAATTCTCATTCTGAGCTTGACTCAGGACAGGGCAGAGAGAGAATAATAATTCTCTCTGGTTGGTTTTAGGTCTTGTATGATAGGATATCAGAGAGGAGGATTGATAATGACACCATTTCAGGATCTGTTATGACATCAAAAAGATACTCTAATCTGACAAACTTTTCCTATAGTAGAGAATGTGGGCAAGATGTTTTCCTTCTGTTCTTCAAGGAGGTTAAAACAGTCCCTTTGCCAAGACCACAAGGAGGTTATAGTTGAAGGAAATGAATTTCAGTAGTAATATTTCATCATCGTTGTTCATTCTACATATATTTTAGCATTTTCTCTCGGTGTAGTTACTGATAAATATTAGATACACTTAAAATGACACAAAAAAAGGAGAATAATCAACTATATATTTTGCTGCATTTAATTATCTAAATATTGTCAATAACCTTGATTTTCTTATTCTTCCATTGTACAAATGACTTTTAATTCAATGATACTAAAAATAATTAAGATTAAGTGACTGCTTACTATAAACCAGCCCTGTAATTTACATAAATGAACCCATTCTAGCCTTGCAATTATCACACCTCATATTATATGCTGCCCTCATTTTAAGGAAATGAGGCTTAAAGAAGTTCAGCTATTGGCCAAAGCCATAAATCAAGTGGGTCTTTGACTAGAGATTCAAATCCAGGTCTGTCTGGCTCCAGAATCTGGGCTTCTACCTTCTGTAAGATACTTCAATATCTTATCAATCTTTATGCGCTGGGCTTTTACTCACTATTAAATACTCAATACAGTTTACTGAATATTTGTTTTGTCTAATGACTCAGTTGATATCCTTTTAACTAGAAAATATAGCAGTCCTGAGAGGAGGTGGGGGGGGGGGGGGTTGGGGTGGTGCTGTCTCTGGTGTTGGCAGTCATTGAGAGAGATTTCTAGAATACACCAGAAGTTTGGTTATAAATTTGGAGCAAGGATACAAAACTAGAAGGCAAAAGTCCCAAGTATTCCATTCAACTCAAATTGGAGTATGACGAAAAGGCATCCTTGACGATTTTACACATGGATACAGGACTTGAAATTCTGGCCAATGTAGTCAACTTTTCGGATAAATGTGTCGCCTCTGGAAGTTCCAGTTAAAAAGAAAAGGCTATCTGTCAGTTTCCATTATTACTTCATCATGAATGAAATGAACTTGTAAGAAACTGTGCAAAGACTATCACAACAGTGAAAGGCCAACTCCCAGCTGAGGGTGTCAGAATGGTAAACTGGTCTCCCGAGAGGAGAAGACAAAAATGTCTTAGGCTCCAGTTATTTCCCCGATGAAGACTGTTGAAAGGAGAGGGTGGTGGTCTTCTCGGGAGATAGTGAGAGGATACTTCCAAGTGGCTTCCTGGTTCCCCTGACATAGAGTTGGGGACTAAGATCAGGCTCTCTGTATAAAACTGTTCCCAGTCTCTCTGTAGGAGGAGTGCTCATCTCAACTTGTCCCCCAACCCTTAGCGGCCAATTCTTTAGCCTTGTTTCACACTCTGCTCCCACTGTGTGTTTTGGGGCATCTTTGAATTTCTCCCAATATACCTTCAGGCATGTAAGAGTAATCGAGAACTATTTTGAAAACAGCAAGTTACTGCTTGTATCTGCGTATGCTAAATTTCCTAAACTACTAAAACTCCATGAAACAGGGTTTTGACTGCTGTAATCTACAACTCTCCCAAGTATAATTTTAAGTACAGTGAGACACCAAATAGGTGACAAGGAAGCAGGTAGTCATAAAAATACAATACTATTATTTTGTCTTTTAAGAATGAATCACACATGTGACGAAATAAATCTATTCTTTTAAAACCTGGTGGATTATTTTAGGCCATATCCAGAGAGAAGTAGAATACGTTCAATTAAAAATGATTGAGAAATGTTATTCTTTATTTTAAAATAGCTGTCACTTAAATTATTTATAATTTTTATTCTCAGCTCAAGAGTAAAAAGACAAATTTTCTATAACCGGATAGCTATTATAAAGCTAGCCAGATACCTTTGTCTTTCTTCTTGCTTTTATATTAAGCCCTATAGACTAAGCTCTTGGCTATAAATAAAACTATTGATGTTAAAAGGTCATGGCTGTGACCTTTCACATGTTTCTTCTCCACTGTATCTATATACACTGTATACTTTACCCAGAGAAGAGATTCTTTATTTAAGAGAGCTTAAACTGTTCAAATTTGTAATGTACTGGGGATTTTGGAATGTCTGGGGGACTTAGTGGATAAAGAACTGACCTTTCATCTCTGAACCCAGACACAGTCCAACCTCAGATAAGTGAAAAAGTTTTGTGTCAGTTGCCTGTATGATAAACTGGTACTATCCACTATCTTCCAACCCAATTAAGCATTACTGGCAGATCTGGCCTCAAGAGGCACATGGAGTATAGAAATGGAATTACTTCTACTCCTGGAGAGGGTGTCTGAACCTTCAAGATAGGATTTTAAGGTTATAAATGGGAAGCATTGGCCAAAGTAGCATCTAAAGATAGAAATCCATAAACCCATGAGAAAGCCACCCCTCACTCCCATAATCGAATGCAAATTTTAGATACTGGGATATTTCCAAGTTCCATGCTTTTAGCTTTTATTTGCTATGTCTTCAGATGCAAACTGTAAGATATTTGTACTATTTTAATCTACAGGAAAAAAATAACTTGGATGTAGCAGACAGTAGCAGATGTGTGTAGTGGTGGGTTGCAGTGAAATGTGGGGCTCATAGAGCCAACCTGATGTTCACAGAGAAACACAGACTAGAATTTCTAACATACCAAATAATACACAAATCCCTGCATTTTATATTGGACTATGTGATATGAAGTTGTCACAAGTTTTCATTTTATTATTTAGATTTTCACTCCCTTAACATTAAAATGAATTCCCGTTTCAAATAAATGTTGGAAATAATTAAAGAACACATAAACTTCTTAGGGACAGGATTGCTGTTTTTTTTTTACATCTTTGATTTGACAAACATGCAACCCAACAATGCACAGTAGATATTCACTCTCCACATTATGATGAATGGATGAGTGATGATCAAAAGAGGTACTATTGCTTGTTGGGTGGCCATTGTAAGTCGGAAAAAAAAATCTGTTGAGTGTTTCAGTTTTGCAGAAGTAATGAGAGAGAGGAAGTTGAACAATTCCTATAAAAATATTCAAATAATTTAAAATTCTAATAACGGAAGGTGTCAAATTTAACTTGAGAAAAACTTTTAATGAAAGGTAATATAGTGATTAAGTATCTTTATTTTTCTCCCTTAGAGAGAAGAGAATGGCCATTGTCATTTAATTTACTTTAAATAGAGCTTCATTTACATATTACTGAGAACTTTGTAATGAGCAGTTATACAGCAACTATTTTAAAATTAGCAAAAGAAAAAGACAAGATTTTTTTGGATATATTGTTTTGTGGATATATGATAAATGACAAGAAAAAATAAAATGGAGAACACTGATTTAATCTCTTTGGTTGGATTAGAGTCATTTTTATTTACTTATTAATATTTTTCTATATCTTTATGTGCTGTACACAAAGCATATTTGTTATTCTTTTAACCAGGAAAAGTAACCTCTGAAACAAACTCTAAATTTTACCTGGTTACAACTTTCTCTGTGGCCATCATTCATGTCCGGAAAACTGAATACAGTATTCATTCTGTAAATTTGAAAATCACGAAGTCCTTTGGACATCAAAGGGGCGACACTTGAAGATGTTCCCGTGAGTAATTTGATTTGAAAGTTGAGTGAAAGTGATCTCAATAAAAATGAAGAATCCAAGTTCAAGAGCCAAGTTCTAGCAAAGTGGCTAGAAGGGACTAGGAACTTGAAAATACTTGAGGGGAACTGCGTTGAGTTGTTCCAAAGGGAAAACAGTATGCTTATTTTGATCTATGTACATGGATGATCCAGATATGTTCTTGGTGTTGAAAAAAAAAAAAAAAAGGAGTCAAAAGGTCCCAAATGAATCACTTGTGCTAAGTCCCACATCAACAAACAGACTTAATACCTAACTGCAGTTGCAGCCTCTCCCAGGAAGGTGATCTTTAACCAGTCAGGCCTGGAATCACCTGGTCGGCACTAGGGATGTCATCTGCTGGATAGACGCCCCACCTTCCTTGAAGCGGTCTACTCTTTACCAGAAACTTCCCTGCCCTGCCTCCTTCTGCTTGTGAAAGCCTTCCATTTCGTATAGTTCCTCCAAGCTCTTTTCTGTGAGATGGGATGCTGCCCTATTCATGAATCATTGAATAAAGCCAATTAGACCTTCAGATTTACTCGGGTTTTGTTTTTTAGCAACGGGTTTAGCCAAACGTGATTAGCTGAACCAAATCATTCCTCGATAGTACTTTAGTGAAGACATTTAATGTGAATGGCAAAAATATTAGCAAACTAGGAATATTAACACAAAGAACAGAAGTAAAAACCCAGAGGGTAAGAGACTGAAAGATCAAGATCTGAAATATCCAAACTGCCTTCAAATTGGAGGTGAGAAAATGAGGCTACGTTTTGTCTTCAAAAAGTAGATGAGAAATACAGGCAGAAAATCTGCGAAGGATTGGAGCAGAATATTTTTGTGAGAAAAAACAATAGCTGAAATTCAAGTTTTGTAACCAAGGATTTTGGGTTTTATGTTTTAAGATGATCTATTTTCTCCATATGGCTTTTCAAAGGGAGATTGGATATAATCAGTAAGAACCATTTAAAAGGGCTTATCCTGGAAATATTATCTTCTTACACTCACTATTTTTCCTATCTAACACTGGAAACTAAAAACGAAACCCTGAGTTCTGAGACCAGCACACAAAAATTTTAGCCGAATCTTTTGTTTAGAGTTGAAGTTTTTGTTTGTTTGTTTGTTTGTTTGTTTGCTTTGAGAAAATATAGGAATAAAGCTCTCGCTTAACTTGCCTTGCGGTAAGTCACTGCGTCCTCAGGGCAGAGCTATACAACCACAAATGGCTGCAAATATCACATTCCTGTGAATTACATATTTTCATGACCTTTCTCAATGCATTTCCTTTACAGCATGGGTAACAATTATAGTTGAAAAAGCTACTTACCTACTTATTAATTTAATGTAAGTGTACCACACGAGGCATGAAGATAGGTCTACTTTTGCACCATTGTATCTGAAGTCCTCAACTGCATGACATCTAGTAGGTGCTTAATAACTGTTGAACAAATGATTAAATCAACAGGCAAATAAAGCTCTCCTTGAGCTTTCATTTCCACCTAACTCACACGTAAGAAAACAGATGCCTGCACTCAAGCAGCCTTCCAGTGCTCAGAAATGATTTTTACTATTTGAAGGCTGAATAATATCTTGAAATTTCATTGACTCAGAAATAAGCATTTTTCTAGAAACGAAACAAAAAGTAAATATGCAACCTCGAATGTCCCCCAAATATTTAATGGATAAAATACCAATTTAACTAAGAAAACGCAAGTCACTGATGATCATTATGCATGTTTTTCTTCAAAATTTCTTCCTGTTTCTCACACGGAAAGGCCTGGTTAGAGATGTCATACATGGTCATTTAAAACCATGTCCACTGATTTAATGTCTGCAGGCACTCGAGGCATAGTAACAGCCAAGAGAAGACCACTTGCTTTAAAGATGATAACACCTTTGGAATGTTAATAGTGTAAAACTTTCTAAAGGAAAATGATTTCTTTACTGCACAAGGAAAGAGTCAGATTGGCTTAGTCCATTTTGCACCTTTGTGCTAGGGAATCTGTAGGTTTAAATTACAGCAGCTTCAGTCTTTGCTTTTCAATCCCTTAATCCTTAAGGAGCATAGGTTTCAGTTCAAGACAACTTCACACAGAACATAAGAAAAGACTCTGTGAGCCTACCTCAAGTATGATGATCTTTTTTTCAGCTGTGATCTTTCGCTTGCATCCCATAGTAAAAATGACTTTGAGGCAAACCAGTGTCAAATAATTAATGCATTTTCAATGAAGGACTTTTTTCCAGTCTGCTATAATGCAATGCATGAAAAGCAATAAATACTTTCATGTAAGCCACTTGTACCTGTGGTTTTCATCACTGTTTCACTGGGATCCTTCACATTAGAGAACCTTTGTGAGGTGCCTAAGCTGAAATGGAAAGAAAAGCTGGCCTGGGAGGTTTTACATCTGGTAGCCTACCCCATTACTTACAGGCTACATCTTAAGAAAAAAAAAAAAAAAGTTATACAGGTTGAATTGGGGCAATTATGTTCTGATCTAAGACATATATATTTGTCGATTATTTCCAGGTGTTTCTTAAAAAAACATGTTTTCTTGATCTATAATTAATATTTTGCTGATGGAGCTCTAGCAAAATGCCACAAAACCACTCACCATTTCTCCATGCTGTAAATGATATGAACTAATAGTAACCATATTAAGATTCTTAGGTTTTTAAGCATTATCCTAGTTTGTGTCACAACTATTATTTAAAATTATAATATCCAGGTGTTGTATATGGTATTTGATCAAAGGGAATGGAAATGTAATGAGTTATAAGTTTTTTCCCCCAGGACTCAAACTGTACATAATGGCAGAGGGTGTGATTTATTTTCTGAGTCATTCTGGAAACAGTTATAAAAACCTTTAGTTAAATGTTCGTAACCGGGGTTATTGAATCTGCTGATATTTCCCACTTATTGTGGGGGTGTGGGTGGTTTAGAAATGCTATTTTTTGGAGGGGAAATCCAAACTAAAGTATCTTCAAAAAAACCCCCTACATATCAGAAAACATTAGTAGCACCTGCGGATTTTTTTAAATGAATATTTCCAGCCTCTGTATGACACGGTCACAGAATCAAAAACAAAACAAAATACAAAAAAAAAAAAAAAAAAAAAGACTTCAAAATTGACCTTTAGAGATAACAAAAAGAGACACTTGATTTTTCTTCTTGATGGTGATGTATGCTTCCTCTAAATTACAACGAACAGTAGAGCTATAATTTTATGAGAATATTCCTAATTTTCCCCACATTAACCTTGTGTTAAGAAATGCTAACAACTTTGAATTACAGGACTAAGTACTCTTCCCGTTCGTTCTCTGCCATCAGTGAGAATGATCAGCCTTTCCCCTTTAAGCAAATGCAATAAGGAAGCATCAGAAGTGGGTTGAACACTTTTTTTTTTTTTATTTTTGATCTTCCTCAAATATTGTTTGACCTTAATCACTGTCTTCCAACAAGCTTAATGTGACATCACCTTGAAACAAAAACACACAGCTCTCAAGTCTGGCTCTGGAATGAAAAAGCCCTGATTATTAGTCCTCTGTGTGATCTTTTCAGATTGCACTGATGAGATGAAGTTTAATCTCGTTTCTCTCCTCTCCAGCACCACAAACCACAGGCAGTTTAAGGCAGCCTGAAAATCTCTTACATCTGGAAGAGCAATAATTCATGGGATTTCGCCTGACAGCCATGACAGGCAGCAGGGCAGCCAGAAACAACCGTCTCTTATGTTGTGCTATTTGCAAAAAATCAGAAGAGGAGGAGTCGGCGCAGGACCACATCCTCCTTTAGCATATGTTAGTGGAGAAAACCCTTTTATTTTCTGCCAGATGCTTCATGAATAGGTCCTAAATATTACATAGACAGTAGCTATCGCTTCCAAACAAAATTCCTGGGTGTCTGCTAAGCTGCAAAGCATATGAAGGCCTATTGTCTGGCAAAGGGTCATGGTTAAATTTGCACAGATTTTTTAAAATAGATATCTCCGATGCGACGTGTAATTTATAGGCATTTGCACACCCTGCTGTGCATGAATATGATACCATCTTCTGAGGAGGATTATTTCATGAAATGTATATGGGATTTAGCTACAGTAACTTTTACTGGGCAGCTTAGAATGGCCAGCAAAGTACTAGAATTTACTGCGGCATGGCTTGCGCCGTCAGGCTCAGGGTTGGTGTTTATGATTTCTGCAGAAGCAGAAATAAACAACTTCTCCTTAATGGGCTTCTTTATGTGTAGGCAGCAGTGGCCCTATCTGGTCTCAAACAGTAGCTGGTGCAGCGGCCTGTCCTACTTCATGTGGAACCGAGGTCTGAGAATTTGCATTTCTGCTTTTCTGACTTTTCTGTGGCAGTAGCCAGAAATGGGGAAAGAGACTGCGAAGGTTTGAATGGGTAGCATTCCACTCTACTGTTTTTAGTGCCAAAAATACACTGTGGCTAGAAGGACTCAATTTTTAAGACTGACAGGGAGGAGAGAAGGAAGCGGCCAGATTTATTTTCAGATTGTACATTGTCGATAAATCCTGTAAAAATACTCATCAAACGAAATTTAAAAGACTTCTCCGAGAAGGCCCGTTTTTTCCGAAGTAGGCGATAGAGTTAAATCGCCATTCAGTATGCATTTCAAGGCATATTTAGGCAGTGATCAGAATTCTACGAAGCATGGACGCGAGCATATGAATATGTTAAATGTGTATTTTCCTCCTTGGGCAAAGATTTAAAAAAGGTAATTACCTAAAACTTTTCTGAGGTAACAACAGTTTTGAAAGTTCTGAAAGAATGTTGACGTACGTTGTATGTAGGAGCAGGCAGAAAATACATTTTTTAAAAAGCGAGACAACCGTTTCATGCCAAAGAAAAACAATTCCTTTGCCAAACTACACATTGTTAACTTAAAATGTGTTCCATGTGGAAATAGGAAGACTGGTTTTAAGGAAAGGCTAGTGATCTGAAGTCAGCTGGCTCTGTGCCTGTCAGCTACACATTTTGGCTTCTAGTTTTACAGCTAGAATTGGAAATATTTATTTCCCTATTTAAGAGCGGTTCTTTTCCTTTGCCTAGTAAACCAATGAATTTGCCTGTAAACATGCATATAGAAAAAAAGACTTCCAGGCAATACGCAAGGGAGGAATAATTGAAAATCTCTCGTAGGCAACATATTATACGTTGGAAAGATTGCATTTTCTTCTCTTCTCATTCTGTCCGGCCCTTTTGCCAGCATTTTTTGTTTACTCATCACATTTTCTGGAAAGAAATTAAATTACCGAAGCCTTCGGCTTTTGGGTTTGAAAGCTTATGACCGCAAGACAGACACATATTTGGAAGACATATCTCTACTGATGACAATATTTACCTATCACCACCGTTTAGAATTATCAACATCAACAAGCCTTCAGATAGAGCCTGTTACTGGCTTCTTTGAAGTAGTCCTCCTATTGCCGTGGTCTTTTGCGGGTTACAGATGAATTCTCAAAGGCAGCATGAATCCACAGTGATGAGCAGTCATTGGAAGGAACTTACACAGGGAAAGAGTCTTGAAAACGTTAAAAAAATATATATATATATATATGTGTGTGTGTGTGTGTGTGTGTGTGTGTGTGTGTATGATTCATTTGCTAGTCATAGCATACTTACCTTGGGTCACTTAATTTATCACAGGTTTTTCAGTGTTTGGTCTTGGCAATAAGGAAGGCAGGAAAAGGATTCATCAAAAGTATTCTGATGTTGTTTTACGTAATGTGAAATGCTGGGACTTAGAACTTCAAGTATATACAGAGCTGTAGTATTGATCTCAGTTTCACTGTCTCAAAGGCAAATCCAGAGGCTTTCAGTAGCCAGATTTTAGTAAGTCTGAGTGGGCGAGAGCTATTTATTGCAATCCTGAGAGTATAAAGCTCCTCCTTTTCACACATACCCCTTTGCTGGAATACCTAAGTTTTATTTATGATTTTGGATTTTATTTCACAGCATTCCAGTTTAGTTTAGCATGATGTATTTAATAACCATGTCGACTGTCTTAATTACCCTATAAAGCAGGGTTCCATTGGCATTTGACCCTCCACGGCATTCCAGAGAAACTGCAGGACCATGATAATTACCAACCGCCTGTGAGAAAATTAAACAAAAAGGCCCAACTTTTAAACCACCATTTTAAACGACCTATTACATCTCAGGAATAAATCATTGATGAAATAGCCTGCTTAACAGGAAAATAGCTATTCCATAGCAAAGAATTTCCCCTTGCATGATCATGAAGAGAATATTAAGTATTCTTCAGCTCAAAAGGTTAGATTTTATGTCTGTCCAATGCCTTTTAATGACACATTTTTGTGTAATTTTACTGTAATCAAAGCCTTTTCCCATAGAGGTTACAGACTGTAGATATTTGTCAGTCTTAAACATTTTGCTATCCATGGAATATTAAATGCACATATATATTGCCAGAGGGGGGAAAAAAAGATCTGTTTATAATTGGAAAAAAAAATTGAAATTAAAAAAAAAAAAGATCTATGAATAGTTTTACATCCTTTGATTAGCATGGCCATTTGCTATACATTTTGCAAAAAGTGCTAATCAATCACTCTGTGTGATAAGATTGATTTATTAATTGCTACCATGGCCCAAAAAAATTGTAACCCGCTTTGAAGATCTAAATGTCTGGATTAATTTGAGAGTGGTGCCAATATGTCATAACTAATCATGATATATCGTTATATTCATTTCTGTGTAATAGTTCTATCAGTTTGAAGCTCAATAAACATAAAGCTTAAATTCTTCATTCCCCTACATTCCACCCCGATAAATATTTGTTTTGTGAAAATTGATATTTTACATATGTTTCCTATTATGCTTCTCTGTGTGACTTTAGAGATATACTAGATAACTCTTTTCTGATCTCACCATAATCCAATGATTAGGATCCTCACTTAAAAAAAAAAAAAATTGAATACAGCTCAAGTAAAGACCTATAAGAATTGCAGCTTTTGTTCTTTTTTTTGAGAGAATTTTGACTCCCTTTGTGAAAAGCAAAAAAAGCACATGTGCCTTGAGGTCACATAAGGTCCATTTCCAGGTTTCTAACACTGATCACTTTTTTTTTTTTTTTTTCCTATTGGCAAATTGCCTGGGGCCTAAGGAAACTGGCCAATGGGTACTTGAAATAATTGGGTGAATAGTGTGCTTTTTTGGCAAAGATCAATAGTAGAAAGGACAAGTATTAAATTTGTTGTCAGGCTTCCCAGCACCCTGGATGTACTTGTTCTGCTTTCCAGCTGTGTGATCTTCAATGGATTACTAACCTTCTCTGAGTTGCAATTTTCTCACCTGTAAAATGGAAATGATGGTAGCTATTTCACAAGGTTTGGGGAAGGACTGAAAAAGATAATATGCCTAAGATGCCTTCTGCAAAGTCTGACTCATAATAGTTACTCAGTTTTTGTTGGATTTGGTTTTTTTTGGCTCTGTCCCCAGCAGAGTTCACAGTAATCTGACTAATGCTTTGCTAAATGTTTTCTTATTGAAACCCACTCAAAACCGCCAAGGTTTAACACAGAAGAGATTGCCAATTAGCGAGGAGTGGCTGATCAAGAAGCCTTAATCTATTTCTTGGACCTTTCAGGCCACGTAACTTCCTATGGCCGCCAATGCCAGTTTTCAGTGGCACAGTCTTCACTGTTCTTGAAAAATGTGTCCCAATCGTAGATTGTTTCCTTGGTTCTTTTTAGCACCGCTAAAGAAGGCCGGTGTCTTAAAATAATTTTAAAATACTGTGAAAGAAAAAAAAAAAAAAAAAAGGAAAAAAAATCATTAAGTTCTTGAAGTAGAGATTTCTGATTCTTATAGTAGTCAGCTCTCAGCAAGGTCTGTCCAGTTCTAGAACTCAACCTAAAGTTGTGTTCGTGGGTGTCGGGTCTGTGTTTCCACATTCCTGTTTGCCCATTGAAAGGAGGAGAATGCCTCCCCTTCCACCAGAGAACTGTTCCTTTTGACACATAAAGCTCTGGTATTAAGGGTTAGTGCTAAACATTAGCCTTGCCACCCACTTCGGACTTTTCAACTCAAATTAAGGTTTAGGGCTCAGGAATAGATTCTTCTCTATAGCGTGACAGCATAAATTATTTCACTCATCATGTGAGACCTATAGGAAATGGGTCAGTGAGAGCACCACAACCCAATAAAATTTCCAAAGTTGCAGTTACAATAATATTTAGGAAATAACATTTCTTATCAAAATAAATCTCAGCCTTGGTCCTGGTGTAACATTATCCAGTGAAGATAGACAGTCTTGATCCAGTAGCTCCTGAAATCCATTTTTAATTTAATCTCAAACTCTTACCTCACTGACCCGCTAGTGCAGCAGCTCCTGGAGGCCACTTTTCTCCCTAAAGTGACCCTTACAGGCTTCAGAGGGATGGATGACTGCGGTGGGAAAAATTAGAGCTTTATTTTCACTTCAGACTGAAGTTTCAATTTTGTTGAAATCTGAATGTAGATGACAAACCACAGAAATAGGATCAGTACCTGTGATGTCACCAAGGTAAATAACAGGTATTTCCATATTGCTTTACCCATGTGACAGATTATCAATTGTGTTCTTTCATGTCTCACAATTCTATGAGGCAGTAAAGAGGCCTGCTACCACATCTCATTATGTGATGTGTTAATAATGAAGCACATATGTTACTCTATCATTAATTATTTTCAGAACATTTAATAACTCTAAGTATCCTGGCTCTCCTTTGCATTTCTATATGTTCCCTTTCATGGACATAAATGAACTCTTTTTATTGGGGTTTTTAGACTGGTGGTGGGTTTGTGGCATAAGATGTTTGAGAACTTAGGTTACTGACTCATCTTTAAGTAGCAAACTGCTGTGGTTCCAGTAGTAGACTGCTTTCCACATCAGTCAAGAGAGAAACAAGTGATTCTAGCTGGACAAGTTGTCCCCCCGACACACAAATTTTTCAAGCTAGAAATGTCAATAAAATGTTCTTTTTTCTTTTTGGTGAAGCTGTGAGGATATGGGTCTGGGTAGCCACGTTGATCACTAGGTGAAGAAAGTTCAGTGTAGAAGAAAATAAAACCAATGAGAAAGAGAAGATAAAAGGGGTGAAGGGTAGAAAGTCCTGATAATTCTTCTTTATCCCTGGATCCAATCCTAGCGGCCAGCTCCAACTCTTTAATGATTGGGTTGTATAAACCCATGAGTTTCCTGTTTGAGCTTGTTTAGGATGGACTTCTAGATCTTAAACTAATGGCGACAACAACAAAAACATCCCAACCAATACAGAGAAATATCAGAGCCTCTTTTCATCCCTGACTCAGGAAGAATCACAGATCCCTTACTTTAGAATGCCTTTCTTATGGTCATATTTTGTTTTTGCCCGTATAGAATCCCCTCTTCTTTTCTAAAAGTAAACCATTTTTCCCTGGGATACTGTCTCCCCTCCTATTATCCATCTACTCTACATAGACAAGGCAGACCCACTGTAAGCTGGGGGTAGGGGGAGTGATGAAGGGCTCTGCCACTCAGCACATTTCATGGCCTTGGCCAGGTTCAACAGGAGATAGAATCTATACCCTTGGGAGTTAAGCCCAGTGCTTTTATAAGACTTGAAAACAGCTTTGGCTCTTTCCACCAGGATTGCTAACAACAAGAAGTGATGCTAGAGGTATTGGTGTCCTCTCTGTGGAATGCTGAGCAGACACGTTGAAATGGACCAGATCCTGGTGATATTATCTGAGCCTCTACGTCTGCCCATGCCAATGGTCAATTCTTAGGCACTCGGCAGTCTTCCTCTAGATTTTACAGTTCCATGAAACAATAAAGAGCCTCCACATTTGTTGTCAGCTTAAGTCAATTTAATGTTTTGGCTTCTGTCTATTGAAACCAAAATAGTCCTGAATAATATATCCTTAGAGCACCAGGCCAAAGGACTCTAAATCTTCCTTTGAATATTGTCAGCCAGGGTTCTGTTCTGTGCCCGGTGATTTGTCCTTCTCCAGAAGAACATTTGATATCAGTTGTCACTAGATCAATATACCTGTTCCTGTGAACAAGGAAGATTTGAGGATACTTGCTGCTTTGTTTGAATTCTAACCCTGCATGTTTCCAGAAATGACACTGAACCATGATCCCAGGCATATTGGTGGCTAGTCCTTGGGGCTACTGGGACTTTTCTACTGGGACTGCTGAGAGCAAGGACAAGTGACACTGGAGGGCCTGGGGAAAGGAGAAATGTGGCCTAAATCGTTACATTTTATCTCTCTCTCTCTTTCTCTCTTTCTTCCTTTCCTCTTTCTTTCAGATTATTTATTTATTTATTTTTGAGAGACACAGAGAGAGAGAGGACAAGCAGAGGGAGGGAGAAGCAGACTCCCTGCTGAGCAGGGACCCAGATGTGAGACTTGATCCCAGGACCCTGAGATCATAGACTGAGCCAAAGACAGATGCTGAACCAACTGAGCCACACATTTTCTTTTCTTTCTTTTTTAAAAATTATTATTTTTTTATTTTTTAATTCTTTTATAAACATATAATATATTATTAGCCCTAGGGGTACAGGTCTGTGAATCGCCGGTTTACAAACTGCACAGCACTCACCATAGCACATACCCTCCCCAATGTCCATAACCCCACCACCCTCTCCTGACACCCCTCCCCCCAGCAACCCTCAGTTTGTTTTGTGATATTAAGAGTCTCTTATGGTGGGGTAATGGACATTGGGGAGGGTATGTGCTATAGTGAGTGCTGTGAAGTATGTAAACCTGGCGATTCACAGACCTCTACCCCTGGGGATAAAAATATATGTTTATTAAAAAAAAATTAAAAAAAAAAGAGAGTCTCTTATGGTTTGTCTCCCTCCCAATCCCATCTTGTTTCATTTATTCTTTTCCTACCCCCCAACCTCCCCACGTTGTTTCCTACCTTGTTAGGGAATGAAACTCCTTAAATGACATGGTTCACTATCTCTGTCATTTCCCCTCAGTACTTTCAAAGTTATACCTCTTTCTTGTTTGCCCTCTTTAGAACGAATACAAGAGTAATGAAGGAGCCAGGCACTTGGAATTTGGCCCGAACCTAAAGTTGATCTGCGGTACCTATGACAGCTGCCGAGTCACCTGGTTACCTTTGTTCATTTTGCTCACCTTCCTCTTTCCAAGGTCGGCAACTTTGGGCTCCCAGCACAATGTGTCCCTGGGCTCGCAGCCTAAGGATAAACCTCAATCCTCAAGTAGAGGATAGGGACGTCAAATAGGAAAGGGTGACAACGGAAGTAAGCTTAGAGAATGCCTTACGAATAACAACATCTCAGTTTCCATAGTCCTCAACTGCTTAGTCGTCCAGTTCATTCTTAGAAAACATATCCGAAGGACGAATTTCCTCACCCCTAGGGCTGGGGCAGCTTTTTGATATTTCGATTTCCTATTTTTTTGGTCTGTCTCAGAACAAAGGACACCATCTTACAGACATCCTACAAAACATCTTGGTACCTTCAGGGTCAAGACAAAGAAAGCAATATTTGCAAGACACCCATCTGCTCTCTACCACCTCAGGTCTTATATGTAGTCTGAGAAACTCTTCTGCCCCAAATTACTGTCAACACAAAAACTTCAGTCTTACATGCTTTTTATACCTTTTCAGACTCTATGTAAAACCGAGGTATTCCAGGTCTGTGTAGGTCTTTGGATAAACATAAGTACATATGATTATTAATGACAAATTCTTAATTAATTCTTAATACCTTATGCAATAGGTATTAAGCACTTCTCAAGGGCCAGACATTGTACTATGTGCTGGTTATAGATTAGTTAAATGAGACAATATCACCACTATTGGCACATACTTAGCTGCCTGAGGAGAGGGCTGGCTTCAGAGAAATCATTAAACATATACAGAATATCAAAAATATTTTGGTAGGATTTAAGCTAATCTAGGAGGTCAGGAAAGGCTCACCAGATGAGGTAACATTGAAGGATGAGCACTTAGTTAAACAAAGAAGCCAGACAAAATCTTCCTAAATACAGTGAACAGAATATCCAGAAAAGACAAGACAAGGGGATTAAAAGCATCAGTGTGGCTAGAGTCTAGAAAAGCAAGAAGGAACATAGCCCTTGGGGAGACCAGGGAGGTGGGAAGGAGCCAGATTTTGGAGAGGCTGTTAAGCCATGTTAAGATTGTTTTTAATTAATGTAGACTTGAAGAAAACTACACAGATTTGGAACAGATGCTGTGGGAAATGGGAAATAGCTGTCGAGAGAGGAGCAGAAGGATTGCCAGTGTTTGTGAAGGCCCAGCTAAGGTTGGACATCATGACAATGTAATGAAAGCAATCAGCACAGCTAGTCCATTTTCTCCAACAGCACTTAGCAGCCTGGAAGTAGGCACGATGAAAATGGGTAACTAGGTTGCCTTCGAATATAGAGATTGGCTGGCTGTGTGCAAATGTATAAAAGGAAAATAAATGAAATTGTTGGTATAGGCAGTGGTGTTGACTGACCACAAGAACTCATTCATGCAAACAAAGAGTATGTAACACCACCAGTACAACTCTGGGAGTCCTGATTGCCTTCTTCACCTCCGTGGTCACAGGGATCTCATTTTGAGGACATTACTTCAAATGTTTAAAATGAGAACATTTATGGAAAGAATTTCGCTTAGGCCTAGCATGTGGTAGATGCTCAACAAATGTTATTTTATAAGGAAGGGAGTAAAAGTAGGTGTGGGAGAGACTGCAAGACTTGAAAAAAGTCTTGATAAAGGGCAAATGGTTCTGGAGGAGTTGAAGCTTCAACTCGGTAGGACTGTGGTGGTAACAGAGGTAGAGGGATCTTCATAGAAAGTTAGAGACCGACCTGGTGAAGAGTGGAAATGAAGACCTTTCGGGTAGCAGAAATCCAGACACCACAATGAGAGCAGCATTTACTAGGTCATCAGCATGCCTCCCACTATGCTGATGAAGGAGAACTGGTAGCTGGGGAGCCATATCCTCAGTCAAGTGCTTTGTGGAAGGCACGTTATAGGATCAGGAATCTCTTGTCACAGGAACAACAACTGTCCCATTTCAGACCTTCTCTCCCTTAATTGTTGCCTTTCCTTTTTGGGTCTGCACGTTCTCCTACTCTTCTGAGTCTTTCTCTGAACCGCCTTTTATAATCCTGCTCTTGTGATAAAACTTTGCTCCTTGTCTTTTCTAGCTGTAATTCTCATCTGCCCTCTCTCCTCAGAACCCAAGTTCATAGGGAGATCAAGAGATCTCTTTTTTTTCCATTGCCTGATCATGCTTTAAACAGGGGCAGTCATCAGGGTTCTTTGATTGAAGCCCAGATTCCCAAATACCTTTTTGTTCACTAAATTTCATACTCCGTTCATAGCCTGCACTCGTTTATTCATAAACTTTTATCATGGGGGTCTATCTGCCCCAGCTGAAAGTTGTCCCAGGGGCTGGGTCAGAGTCACTGTCCTTGACCCCTCTGTAGCTTGTAACAACTGGTTTCTCCCATTTTGATGACACTTCCCCTTTGTGACTCTACCTCACCCCATTTTGCCCACTTTTCATGACCACTGACTCCTTCAGGGCCCCACTGTTCTAGAACACTTTCTGTAGAGTGAATAAGCTGATTGCTCTAGGTTCCCAGGTTCCTCTCTACATGAGTATCTGGGAGATGTCTTTCAATTCTCATTCATTTATCTATCACTTCCCGACAGATAATTCTCAAAAAGATGTTCCTTCTCTGATCTGGTCCCCAAGCTCCAGTCTGCATTCCTGATCACTCACCAAAACTAAAATTAAACTGATCAAACTAGTAATTGATTGGCTCAGTTCTATAGAGTTTACAAATGACTCTCCCCTATCTTCTCTTTGGGCCACTATCCAATGTATTGGCATGCTGATCGATTTATATTTCCCTCCTTCCCTCTGTCTAGAATCTGAAAGACGAGCCTCTAGTCTTCTCTTCTTGGTGGCATGTATTTCCTTTCATTTTAGTTTTCGTGCCGTCCCTCCTACCTCAACTGGGAACTTTCACCATCAATCGTCACTTTTCTCTCCTGGGTCTTCCATCTCCTTGTTTTCTTTGGTTTCCTTTCTTCAGCTGCAAACGTGCTCACCACACCCACCCTCCCTGGTCTGAAGATGACCTCCCTTCAACCTTGACTCCCCTGACAACATTGCCTCACTTTTCAGCTCTTGCTTTCTCCACTTCATTACTCTCAATTCCCTTCTCATTACTATCAGGGTTCCGTGCCAACACACGACTGAAATCTTTGAAATCATTGCATCGCCATGCAGGGCCTGCAAAGTGTGAACTTACTGTTTTGAAATATGACTATTCCAGTTCAGGAAAAGAGAAAAAATATCTTCATCTCTATACTCTAAACCTCCTTCAAACCAGGCTTTGTCCTCTTCTAATCCAGAGGAAAAGGTGCTGCAGCTAAAATTCAAAGAGAAAATAAAGAATTTAAATTTTTTGCTTTTGTTTCCAGAACCCAATTACTGAAGTCATAAGGGCAATTGTAGAAACTTCCTAAGATGAACTGGATGATATGAGATTATTACTCAGGTACAGATCTTGGAACTTTTCCCTTGGAATCTGCTACTCTAACATACATCTTCATGTAAACACCAATAATCTCAAATTTTCCTCTTGTTTATTACTTGACTGCATTTTTAAAACATATTTTATCTTTCATGCACAAAACATCACTTTTTCATGTTTTATTTCTCTCACTCACTACTCCTATTTTTTTTTTTTTAAGATTTTATTTATTTATTTGGGAGAGAGAGAAAGTGAGAGAAAGAGCACCAGCAGAGAGGCAGGGGCAGAGGGAGAGGGAGAAGCAGAGTCCCCACTGAGCAGGGAGCCCCATGTGGGACTCAATCCCTAGACCCTGGGATCATGACCTGAGCTGAAGGCAGACACTTAACCGACTGAGCCACCCAGAAACCCCTCTCACTCAGTTTATTTTACTCCCTTGCTTTATTTTACTTTTTTCTCTTAAAATGTAGTTTCCTCCAGATTTCTATCCTTAGCCATGCTCTTATTGGGCCCAGTCTCTCTGGGGTGCCTCGCCTTGTCCAGACCCCTAGCCCAAGGTCCCTGTGTTCTACTGTCTCGCAGGCATCTCCACCAGAACATACCAGAAGCATCTTAAAAAAATATGTCCAAATTTCAACATCTCAACTCTGTTCTTCCTCCAGTTCCAAAGTGAACTTGAACATCAGTTCTGATATAAAAGGAGTAGTAGGACTTGCTATTGTATCTCATGTAATAAGGTCATCTTCCCCCAACCACTCAAGCTAAACACCTGTCACTTTGGATGCATTCCAACTCCACACATCAAATATTGTAGAGCTCTAATCTGTTCTGCATCCTGGATAATCTCAAAGTCTTCTTGCTAAATCATCCCTGCTATTTGAACCATTATACTTCTTTTGTTTCTACTTATCCCATATTATTTAGTTCCAATAAAATAGCTTTATTTTAACAACCTCCCAAATCTCACTTTACTCTCAGCTTCAGTTACATGTCTGTCCTGGGACAGTTTGGGTTCTTCACTCTGGAACTCAATCTGGCTGTTGAGGCACAGCAAAAAGAAAAGGACAGAACCATGTTAATAAGTCTTAAAGTTTTGCACAGAATGGGTTAATGTTCTTTTCACTCACATTCCGTTGGCCAAAGAACATCCCAAGGCCAACTTTTACATTAATGAGTCAGGAACTATAATTTACCCTTCAGCGGCAGACCTGGAAGGGATACCTTTGGTAGAGACGTAATCAGTAGGAAAGGGCAGGGAATATTTTGAACAAATACTACAATATAGTTTACACTCTCAAAACATTCTGGAGATCCCACTCTTTGTTCACGTGTAATTTTATCTACTACTTAAGGTGATCTCACCCCCATCCCAGTCTTCAGCAATCACTTACATATTGATGGCAGTCGCATCTGCATCTCTAGGCCAGATATCTCATCCAACCTTCAGATTTTTATTCCAAATACTATTAGCTGGGTCTATGTAGCTATGCCATAGGCAATTAAATTTCAGTAAGCCTCAAACTGAATATACATTCTTTCTCCAAATCTGTTTTACATTTGCTCTTACATTTCTTATTTCGATCAACATTTATTAAAACACATGCCACATGATATTTTAATTGCCTTGTTTATTAAACTCCCTTCCTCCTCCCTTTTGACCCCCACAAGATAGTGAGCTCCTTGAGGCAAGGACCATATTTTTACTTCTTTGTTCCCAGAGCCCAGCTTTATGCCTACTTCTTGAAAATTATGTACCAAATGCATCTTTGTTGAATAAGTGATATGAGCATTCTTCTAAATGGTGTGTGTCTAGCTTTTTCCCTCTAGTCCATTTTCTGTAGTGACACTCTATGCCTTTCTGAAACTTAAGAGTACATTCAGTGGCATCCTATTGCTGGAATCAAGAGCAGACTCCTTCCTCCCACCCCCTGGGTGGGAGGTTGGGGGAACCAGGTGGTGGGTATTAGAGAGGGCACAGATTGCATGGAGCACTGGGTGTGGTGCAAAAATAATGAATACTGTTATGCTGAAAATAAATTAAAAAAATAAATTAAAAAAAAGAGCAGACTCCTTAGCATGGCGTACAATTTTCATCCCTCTAGAGCTTAAATTTCCCTTTTTAGCCTAATTTCCTACCACTTTTTCCATCTGGTCCAACCCCATCCAGCTAGTTGCATCCCCCAGGAATGTTGGTTCTTTGCATCTTCCTACTTCCTCCACCTAAAAGAACTTAAATCCACCCTTCCTCACTACCTCTATTTTTGTCACATGCCAAAATTCTAAACTTTCACAATCAAATGTCAGGTCATTAAAAAAAAAAAAAATAAATCTTCCTGCATGGTTTTCTTCATAGCCCTGACAAAATTAATTTTAGTGTCCTAGTGTACTTCCTAGTTTATTAAGCTGTTACACTTACTTTTCAGACATGTTTCATTGTATCATGATTACTTAACTTGCAGGCTTCTTTCAATAAAGTATACAATTCTGAGGTTTGGGGGACCAGGTTTTATTCATCTTTAACCCTGCTAAGTGCTCGGTTCATAGTTCAGTGGGAAATAAATACAAGCCTGACTTCCTGAATAAATGAAAAGGTGTGATCTCCTGTCTCTGAACCTATATGAAGAGGGACAAGACAGTGGGAGGGAAGGGATGTTCTGTGAGTGTTCAGGACGCTCATCCCAAGCAGCCTCCAATTTTTTTGAGAATCGGGCTGGAAAGGGTTGGAGAGCAGAGGACAAGACTGAAAGTCTAAAACAAAGCATAACAAAACTTCCCCACAATAGGAGTTCTCTGCAATAAGATTCTGCTTGAAAAACGCCAGTTGGTCAGTAAATATTAGGCGTGATGAACTTAACCAAGAAAGTCCCAATCTCCATGCTTCTGGTCTTTTTCAGTAATGCCCGAATGCAGAGTGAAGGAACGAGATAATAATAGTGACTGAGGCTTGGAGACTGGCAAATTTTATAGCTCTGGAGACTAGTAAATGAGACCGGAAACTCAAAAGGGCATTGCCCATGAGCCCATGTGGGCACAAAGCAAGGTGTGTTCCTCCGCTAGCCAATTGTGGGAATTTATCTAAAATTTTCCTTTTTTCAAGTAAATCAAACCTTCTGAGCATCACTACCTATGTTTATTTGTAAAAGTATCACTCATGTCAGTAGGCACTAAGTAATTTATTCTAACTCACTTGGTTTTATATATATATATATGTAAATATATATAAAAATACACTTATATAAAATCTCCATATGAATGTGTGAGAATAAAATTATACAGTTTTGATTCCCTAAGGCAAACAAACCTCCTTTGAAGTTTTCTTAAGGTAATTCTGATACTGCTATAATTGTTCTTATAATACTTATTTGCATATAAAAAATTGCAGATGTCTGACAACAATCCTGAATACTTAAGAAGCAGAATAATGAAGATCAATTTTAGATTTAAAAACACTCTAGATTCCATGAATAGATTCAGGTAGCAATTATAATTTGAAATAGCATCAATTAAAATACTTAGCATTGGTTAATAATCAATATATATTATAATATGAAAGTGCTGTAATTTCCCAGAGTAACACTGACATTCAGATATAAGACTGTACATGAAAAGCAATTATAATAAACATCATGGGACTTTAAATAATTCTTTGTACAAAATCTTTACTTAGTGTAGTGTTTGAAATTATACCAGTTTGCAGTAACAGAAAACAAACCTGTGTTGATCTCAGACTACCTGACACAGGAAGTGAAAAAAAAAATAAAACAAACAACCACAAACAAACAAACAACAAACAAACAAAAACAGAACAAAAAAACACCTAGAATTTAATTGGGTAAATAATGAATTGCAGTTTTTATTCTCCAGTTTTGTTTTTCAAAATCCCTATGCAATGTGGTGTATTTTTGGAAATGCTTGTTGGGACAATTTTCTGATGGAGCGATAGGGGAGGATATGGGAGAGTTGTTGGGATATGTTAGGTTAGTATAGGGAAGATGAGCAGAAATGAAGGTGCTTTATGTTGTGGCCCTTTACATACCAGGAAAGACCATGTAAAGCTCATCTCGGGACTTTTCTAAGCTCCTATTCCTTCACCACATCCCAAGACAAAGAAAGGACCAAAAATTAGAGCATCAGTGATTTTCACAATAGAGAGGTAATATTATATGGAAGAGAAAATATTTGTGGGTTTGAATTGCTTATGGCAAAGATTATGATATAACTAGATCAAAGAGGTATTAAAATCATGCATACACATTATCTAAGAACACCAGATAAGGTTTTTTCAGATTAAAAAAAAAATCCAGCAGATTTGTTTAATCATTCCTTTCCTTTTCCTATATCTCTATCCTCAAAAAAAAAAAAAAAAAACCCGTAAATTAAGATGTCGGATTATATCAAGCTTAATTTGATAATCCAGGTAAAACCTAAGGCTCATGAAATAGTAAGAAAAAAAAAAAGACTTGTGAAATCATAAAAGTTTTCATGAAAATAGTCTTGCATTAAAAAGACATTACTTATAATTTGTAAATAAAAGTATGAACAAAAAATTTGAGTTAATTTAGGTTATTTGCTAGGGATACTTGACATGGTCAGTCATTAGGCAGAGAGGAGACATACTTCCCATGCAAACGCATACACAGAAAATCTAACTGCATATTCTTTTTTCATCTTGATTTCAGCTCATACTCCTTTATAGCAGTTTATATATATTTTTTCTTTACCTCATGTGAATCTTCTACTTTCAGGTTAGGAAAATATTCATAGAAGTTTATGAATTGGGGGCACCTAGCTCAGTTGGTTAAGTGAACTACTCTCGATTTGGGCTCAGGTCATGATCTCAGGGTCATGGAATGGAGCCTGCATTGATCAGTTCTCCGCTTAGCAGGGAGTCTGCTCCTCCCCTCCCCTCCTTGCTCATGCTCTCTATCTGTCTCTCTGTCTCTTTCTTTCTCTCAGATTAAAAAAAAAAAGTTTATGGGCGCCTGGGTGGCTCAGTTGGTTAAGCGTCTCCTTCAGCTCTGGTGATGATCCCAGGGTCTGGGATCGAGTCCTACATCCAACTCCCTGCTCAGTGGGGAGCCTGCTTCTCCCTCTCCTTCTGCCCCTCCACTCTGCTGGTGCTCTCACTCTCTTTCTCTCTCAAATAAATAAATAAAATCTTAAAAAAAAGTTTATAATTGACCCTCTGTCATGAACATATAAAAGAAATTAATAATAAACAGGTACAGCATAAGGCTAAGCAAGTCGATTGAAAATTTAGGATTCTTCAAGAAATATTGGAAAATCCTGTGAGAATTAACATATTGAATGTAGTGTTATTAAGGGTAAGCAGACCAAAGTGTTGGAACAATGGACACAAAATGGACAATGGCTCCAATACAATGAGCTAGTACCACTTCTCACACAGCAGTGGTCTGTCAGGTGAGCTCCTCTGTGTGGTGAGTCAGGGCTGGGTTCTGTCTTCCTAGGCCTCTGCCATCCCATGGGTTCTCATCATCATCCGATTCCTGCTGGACGCAGGAGAAAGAGAGCATGGAAGACAAATGTACTTTTTATCCACTGTGCCTCTGAGGTCAGGTACAACCCTCTGCTCCCCTTCCAATGGCTAGAAGTCACATAACATGCTTTGCTGCAAGTAGGCCTAAGAAATATGGCCACTAGTGAGATAGGTCCTTTCTAGCTATAGCCGTTCATACAGTGTGAATGGAAGAACAGATCTGGGAAAAGCTAACATTTTGCCATATTTATCTACATCTGCATTTAGCGTTTATCTTAAAATTCAATGATCTTAATTTGGCAGCTTGTTTAATCTCACTGCTTACATTTCTATATATAGGTCATATTTTTATCATTTGCAACTCTTCGATAATTATGGTAGATAAGGATGCCTCGGTGGCTCCATTGGTAAAGTGTCTGCCTTTGGCTGAGGTCATGATACTGGAGTCCGGGATTGAGTCCCACGCTGGGTTCCCTGTTTATCAGGGAGTCTGCTTCCCCCTCTTCCTCTGTCAGCACCTCTCCTTGGCTTGTGCTTCTCCAACAAATAAATAAAATCTTAAAAAATAGTTATAGCGGATAGATTCAATCCGTAAATAGCAAATAGATTCGACATAGTTAGGAATTACAACTGATTTCAATAGCAATTATTCAACTCTTTCTTGGGGATTGAACTGAATCCTTGGGGATTGAATAGTGAATGTTTAACACTTTTCTGGACACTGCTATGCAGTAGTGAATACAAAAGACATAAAGCTTATATTCTTGTCAGGAGGACAAAAGCCAAATATGTGAAAACAGAAAACAAGAAAACAGAAATGAGCGATAAGACTAGTAGACATAAGTGCCACTGGAGAGAGACAGAGGGAGAAGTGGCATTTATTCTGTTTGGAAAAGGAAACCCCTGGAGAGTTGTAAGCAGGAGAGGAGTATATTCTGGTACCACTTTATTTATTTATTTATTTATAGCATTAGTTTTATTTATTTATTTTTAAGATTTTATTTTTTTATTTGACAGACAGAGATCACAAGTAGGCAGAGAGGCAGGCAGAAAGAGAGGGAGAAGCAGTCTCCCTCCCGAGCAGAGAGCCTGATGTGGGGCGATCCCAGGACCCTGAGATCATGACCTGACCCGAAGGCAGAAGCTTAACCCACTGAGCCACCCAGGCGCCCCTCTGGTACCACTTTAAATTCTGCCATCTATAGAATTCAAGGGAGACATGAGAGTAGATGCAATGTGAAGAATATATAGAGAGATGTTAGGATATGCATCTAACACGCATATGGGAAACTGAGAAAGTCTTGCTGGAACAGGTGATGTGTGAGCTTGAATTTTGAAGGTTTAGCTGTAGTTACCCAGTCATGGTGGGTAAATCTGGCCAACGAAACAGAGCAAGAGATTGCAAACAGTGTAAAATATTATAAATCACTCTGTAGCATGAGGTTCAGAGGTATAACAGGACTACACTCATGAAGGGTCTTTGGTGTGGTATGAACATATTTAGGTTTTAACTTGGAAATAGTAGTGCATTGGGAGGACCTAAGCAGAGGCTTGGCATGATCGAATCTAATTTTTAGAATGAGCCCTTGTGATACCCAGGGAGAAAGGACTGGGTGGATATAGCGGTCTACATACAAAGTAACCAAAGGCCTAAAGCCCCAAGCTAAGACCATGGCTGTACAAGTGGAAATATTAAACATCGGTGAGAAGAAAAGGAGATGTCATCAATATTTTTCTGTTGTCTGGTGTTGTTGGGATTTTCAGTGATAGAGAATAACACAAGATGAAAAGCAAGGAAAGGAACAACTATAATGAGGTAGAGGGCTTCAAGTGTGTAAGAAATCTTATTGGCAAAAGAAATAAGCTTTTAGAATAAACCATAGGGTAATAGTCAGAAAGTCATGCACATTAAAAGCTATTGAATTTTTTTTCTTTCTATCAACTAGTAGTCTAAATATTTAAATAGCACAAGGTCAGGTACTCAAAGTTAAATATTGTTTTTAAAAAAATACATCTCTGGGGTGCCTGGGTGGCTCATTCAGTTAAGCATCTGCCTTCAGCTCAGGTCATGATCCCAGGGTCCTGGGATTGAGCGCCTCATCAGGCTCCCTGCTCCGTGGGGAGTCTGGTTTTCCCTCTGTCTGGCAGTCCTCCTGCTTGTGCACATGTGCTCTCTCTTTCTCTCAGAAAAATAAATAAAATCTTTAACTTTTATAAAAAACAAAAAATAAAAATAAAAAATACATCTCATAGCAACATTTGCAAAGCTGCCTATGAGGGTATTTTATATCAATCGACCAATAGGCAAAGATCATACCTACTTGTTGAATATTATATTTACTTATTTTATTGATAATCATGTAAATAAGTAATAGCTAATATTTACTGAACACATTACTTGTCAGACCAAGTGCTAAATACTTTATATATATTAATATCTCATTTAATCTTCTTAACAGTCTTTTCAAGTGAGAGCAAATATTGTTCCTATTTATCATATGATGAAGCCAAAGCTAAGAGGGGTTGTGTAATTTGCTCAGAGACACGAGCCAGTAAATGGCTAACGAAGGAATTGTACCTTATTTTGAATGAAAGATAACAGTCTCTACCACATTTTTTTTCAACACAACACAGTGATTCACTGAGATGTCTTCTTGGATATCTGACTATTATTCTGATTTATTTTAAACCAAACTATTGGTTTTGGAATTAAAAAAAAATGCAAACTTCTTTTTCATTTTAAGCAAGTTTGATATTGTTTTAACTAGGTCCCTAACAAAAGCAAGAGTTATCAGGGCTGGTTTCTGCATCGGAAAGGGCAAGGTTTTTGAAATCAGCAGGTCTGGATTCAAATCCCGCTCTGCACTTCCTGACTGGTTTATCTCAACCAAGTTTCTTTCCCTCTTAGATTTCACATTTAAAGTGAGGGCTCTATCCCCACTCTCTGCTGAGAACAGAGTAGGGATTCAATAAATATTGGCAAATACTCTCATGAATTGAGGACATTAACCATTAAGTTGGGAGCAGATACATTGAACTAGTACTTTTTTTTTTAAAAGATTTTATTTATTTATTTGACAGAGATTACAAGTGGCGGCGGGGGTGGTGGTGGTGGTGGGAGCAGGCTCCCTGCTGAGCAGAGAGCCCAACTCGGGGCTCGATCCCAGGACCCTGGGATCATGACCGGAGCAGAAGGCAGAGGCTTTAACCCACTGAGCCACCCAGGCGCCCCCTGAACTAGTACTTTCTTCATCAAAAATGAAGCTGGCTGTTGTTTGCAGAATTTTTTTTTTTCCTCCTCTCTGTTTAAATCAAGATAAAGCACGGCCTCTTTTTTGGTCTTGATAACTTTGCCAGTCTTTTATCTGCCCCTTCCCCACCCCTTACCCTCCCTGGGAACAAAACAACATTAATTAAGAGATGACGAACCCCAGTCTTGGGGTGCCGGTGCCAGGGACTAGGACCTGCCGGCTGAGTGTGCTCGTCACCAGCTTCTTCTCGCTTTCCACTTGGCTTTTTGCCCTTCTTTCCCATGTGTTGGCTGTTCTCATTTCCAGATCAGAGTTGACCTTTTTTGTAAGGTTAAAAAAAGCGTTAAAAGCCTCTGCCTTTTTACTGTCATACATTATTAGCTTTCTCATCCCATCAAATAAAAGAGCTGCATTCCCCTTTACCCAGCTCTTGTGACTGATGTATTCAAAGGTCTTTTTCTCCTTTATTTTCTTACAGTTTACAAAAAACCCCCTAACATCATGAATAAATTTAACAAAAGTAGTAAAATAGCCCTCTATCTTCATGTGGAACCCCCTCGGCCCATTATAATTAAAAATTAATACTGAGTTGCTTTGAGTCAATTACCCTAAAAAATGCCAACATAATCACCAAATTAGGGCAGAATCTCTTTCATTGTCAAGTGCATATATCTGAAATATTTCAGTATAAGTTGATGTATCAAGTGACATGCAGACGGCAAAAGAGATGTTATAATTTTTAAGCTCTTTATTTTGAGATAATTGTAGATTCACATGCAGTTGTAAGAAACAATACAGAGACAGCCCATGTCCCCTTTCTCTGTGTTTTCGCAAATATTTTTCAACCAAGTCATTTCTATTTGAGTGCGCCACCGCATAGTACTTCGATAGGCCCAATGTACTCGCTTTTGTTTGAGACCTGAAAAGAATTTCTTCAATGTCAACACAGTTTTTGCCTTCTCAGCAGTCACATGCTCACAAATATTAGTTTCTTTGTTCTCTGAGAGAGTTCCTGGGAAAAAAGAATACCTAAAAACTCAATATAAAAACATCAGAATTATTTATCATAAGTGTAATTTTTAAAGTACATAAAATAATGACAATACTTAAATATTTTACCCACTCTAAAATGTCTGTTACTTATTATGTAAAGCATATAGAAAAGTTCTCAAATACCACTGTGTAACAATTGATAGTTACCCTGTAGCTTATTGTATGCGTGTGTGCATGTGTGTGTGTGTGTGTGCGTGTGCATGTGTGTGTGTGTGTGTGCGCGCGCGCATGTGTTTGTGGCTACTTTAATTTGTAGATCATAAATTGTGTGTGTGTTTAAAGTGGTAGTCTCTGTTATTTTTACTGTGACATTTATTTTATTGAATTTTCTACAGGACTAGAAATCTCTCCAAAGATGCATATCTTTTGAGACAGACAAACTGAATAAAAGCTCTTTCAAAACAGAAGGGTTAAAAATCTCTTCAGAATTCTACAATGTTTTCCATGACCTAATCATAAAACTAAATTATCATGGTGACAGCCTTCCATAACTGGTTCCTCTGAGTCTCTTTAAATTAATTCAACACCATTACAGTTCTGGGAAGCTAGAGGCTGTGACTTAGAGTCCAATTAAAAACATAACATAATTTAACTATTGATAAAAAGATAATCTTAGAAAGTTCATTTTCATGGGAATTATTAAAAACTTGATATATTCCACATGGGAATAACAATTTTATTTCACCTCAGGTAAGGAAAGTAAATGGAAATAAATTCAATTGTAAGTACAACTAAAAAAAATTGCCTCCAAAAATATAATTTGGATACTTACACTGGTATTCTTGATGATTGACAGAAGAAATTCATGCTTTTCTTTCTAAGTGAAAAGTGAAAAAACAAGCGAACAATAAACCCTAACAAAGCTTTAGCCCCCTGAGTCTTACAAACCAAAACCACTGAATAGAAACTTCTCAGTCCAGAATGGATAAAGCTACTAGATCAGTGAACAATTTTAGAGATGAATTTACAGACCATTCGAGTTCTTAGTCATATTAATAGTTGAATAGTATGTGTAATAATTTAGGTCAAGTATTAAAAATGACTAAACCTTGTTAATTAGCTAGACAATAACTCATTTTTGGTTATAGCTGTAGTTGAATCACAAGCTTATAATATCCTTTAACTATTAACTATTCTATCAATTAACTATTCTATTAATTAACTATTGACTATTAACTATTCTATCAATTCTTAACTAGTGGCATTACAAATTCCTGTGTTTCCACAGTAGATGCCATCAGGAAATAGCAGCTCTGACCCATTTTCTTAATTTAACCTGTAGATGGCTGACCTCCGGGGATTGGCGCAAACAGAGAAACGGAGGAAGGAGAAGACAGTCAAGGGAATACCTACTAGGCTGGGCCAAAGTTTTTTTCTATTTTAAAATCATAACTTTTTATTACTTTTAAATATTTCATGAACAAGCTGTTTGTCCATAAAATATTATGTAAATAAAAACAATGACTTGTTCAATAGTCCGGGTTTGTACTGACTTAGACATTGACAGTGACCTGGTCTCCTATCCTGATTTATAGAAAGAAGATTTAATAAACAAATTAATAGCACCAATTGTATCAATAAGCTATACTTAGCAAAATATATTTCTAAATCTTCATTTTTCACCTCTTAACTATTTTTACTTCAGCACCACCACCCTGATTCACCTTCCCATCTTCCTTTTGATCCTGAGCTCCAGAGTAGCCAAAGTATTGAAAAAACGGATCCATATCCTAAAGCCCACTGAGGAGTCCAGACCAAAGGACAGAAGTGTGATGCCCCAAGGTGAACACGGTTACTGGATTTGGTTTATCAGTCACAGTGTTGGAGAAGCAGTTTCCAATAGAAGCATAACAAAGAGGCCAGCCAGCTAAGCAATTAGCAGCAGAGAAAGCCACAAACAATGAAAGAAGATTGCAAACCATGGTCTAGGGTAGAGGCAGGGTTCCCATAACTGAAATGGGGGCTCACAAGAGTAAAGAAGCGTTATTCAGGTCCTAGATATACTGTCGCAATAAATCCTTCTTTGCTAGAGATGGATGCAGAAGACTATTGGGTTATATGAAACCAGTGCATTTGCAGCGGACTGGAGCGCAGGGCCCTCTTATCCCAGAGATGCACTTTAGGATGAATGCCTTGAGGGAATATTGTAGAAGCCCCAGATGTTGCTCTAGGGCATTTTATTGTTGATTTAATGGTAAGGTCAGTGGGTAAAGAAGCTGAAACAATGAAAAAAATTTTCTACCTCAAATGAGGATTGAACTGAAAACTGGTAGAGAACATCTACCCTTGAGGGGAAGTAGATTTATTAGTGGGACACGGGATTTGGAAGACAGTGATATTTACTAGGCTGAGTGGGAGCTGACATTTAGGGTTTGCTGAGAATCCAATGATGTCATATTTTACATCAATGATGAGAATGATGATGTGATAATTTAAGGAGTGCTTTGTCAATTAGAAATCATTATTTTAATGATAGCTTATTGATAGCTATTTCCCTAATACTTCTGTTAACTCTAGTTCCTTAGGTCAGTGAATTAAATTAACAAAGAGGTACACACATGACTGTTGAATATACACAAGCTGTAGAAATATCAGTTTAGCTTTGCTTTCTCATCCTTTTTGCCCTTCCCATATTAACCAGAAAGTGCCAGATAAGTACCTCAGGTCTGTATCCATTCATATCTTTTTGAAACTCATAAAATTGTAAGTATTCCACAATGCCGTAGTATTTCCTCTTAGGTTTTTGCTAATCTTTCTGGAAATTCTTACAAATACAACTCTTTAGTCTCCAGCAATCTTTTTTTTCAGTGTGTGCTTTGCTTTTGTGCCTTTCACAACACCATGCTTCTGCCTGGTTTTGCTTCTGAAGTTTGTCTTTCCTGATTCCCTCACTGTCTTGGTTACTGTAAGGATTTCAAATCTTTGCCTGTGTGTACCTCTCACCTTCTGCTCTCTCTGGACTCCTTCTTCACCACAGGAACTAATCCACTGCTCTCCTTTTTCATGGTGTGGATTTTACTCTTTTTAATACTGCTTCTTGAATCCCAGCAGAAGCTACAGCTCACTGTATGGTGTGATTCTGAAATTTCTTTTCAATGTTCGCATGATGAAGTGGCCTACCTGTTCTGCAAACAGGAATAGATCAGGGTGAAAAGCAATGATGCTTATAGTATTTGGGGTTCTGGTTAAAACTATCACGAACTCTCAAGAAAGAACTTACACACGTATACATATTATTTTTTATATAATTTTAAGAGGTTTACTCTGAAGCTGTGTATGAATCCACCAACTCTGCCCAAGAGACCTTACTTATACTTCAGGATAAGACTTCTCTTACATAAAGAAAAAAATATTATGAGCTTTATAGGCAGACCTGAGTACAAGACCTGTTTTTGACTGTGTAATTCTAAAATGAACAGCATTTCACTGAAGTTTCTTCTTCTGTAAAATAAGATTAACAATGTTTATTTTTCAAAGTTGTTGAGGATTAAAGATAATTTGGTTATATTCTGGCATACAGATGTCCCTCAATAAACATAATAGAAAAACAATGTATCTCAACACTTTCTGCTGGAACATTAGGTCCAATATCAAGATCACAGTATTGGGTGTGTAGTGAACTAAATTAAAATCATATACAACAAATTGCTTTGCTATAACCATTTTCCCTTTAGATTTGAACTATGGGCTTTTGCTAATTCTCATGCATCATTACATTAGCATATATATGTCTTGGTTATATAAATAATAATCAGTGATGCCTTGGGGCGCCTGGATGACTCAGTTGGTTGAGCATCTTTTGGCTCAGGTCATGATCTCAGGGTCCTGGGATCGAGCCTGCATAGGGCTCTGTGCTCAGCATGGGGTCTGCTTGTTCTTTTCCCACTGCTCCTCCCCCCTCCATGTGTTCTTGCTCTCTCTCAAGTAAACGAATAAATAAAAATAATCTTAAAAAATAATCAGTGTTGTCTCAAATCTGTGGCTTTAAGTTCTTCATGGCAAAAATGAAGGAGGATTTCTTAACTGAGTCTAAAGAAGAGAATTTCTGCATCTAAAACTTTGTTCCTTTATGCTTTTCACTCTTAATTGCAGTTTTATAAATTGATTGAGATTCACATAGATTTGGGTTTTAACCTTAAGTGTCTTATATCCATTTTTTTAAAGCCCAGACATCATTCTTATTCCCATTTACTAAGTTGGTACCCAAAAGTTCTCAAGGTGAAAAAAAACAGCTTACATACCTTGTAAAGTTTTATTTCATGTGTGGAATGAAAGGATTGAAATGCATCCAGATTTAATGCTTTTCAGGTCACAATAAGCATGGTAATAGATCCCAGTATGTAAAGACCGTTAAGAATACACTTCCTGACCCACGGCGGGAATATAGGAAAATGAACAGTGAGGTTTACTTCATCTACACTGATAAACAACCATGTTCTTCTGGACTAAGAGAGAGAATAGGATTCCATTTCCAGTTGTTTACGTACTTGGTGTATTCACTTTATCACACACTCACAAGCCTTCTTATGGGTCAGTCTCTGTGGTCGGCCCTAGAGATACGAAGATGTATAACACATGGGTCTTGCCTTCAAAGGTAAAGCAGAGAGAGAGAGTGAGCCCTTGACTTTTACTTAATGGAAAACTGCAAAACACAGTAGTTAACCACACGGACTTTACTGTCTGACAGACCTATGTTGCATCCAGCCTTAAAACTTGCTGTTATGCCAATTTATCCAAATTACTGAAGCCCTTGGAGGCTCAATTTTCTCATGGAAAATGTGGGAATAGTGTCTGAGTTGCCAGATCGTTGTGGATTAGATAGAAGTAATGTATATGACATGCTCAGCAAAATGGCTGGCACATACTAGTTGCTCAATGAACGATAGTCATTATTTGTTATTTTTATTTTTTAGAGATTTATTTATTTATTTGAAGGGGGAGGGTCAGGGGGAGATGGAGAGAGCAAATCTCAAGGAGACTCCCTGTTGAGTGCAGAGCCCGAGGCTTGGCTCAATTCCATGACCCATGAGATCATGACCTGAGCCTAAAATTGAGAGCGGGACACTCAACTGACTGAGCCACCCAGCCACTCCAACAATGGTTTTTGTTATTGTATCTGTATCACCTTAACTGTAATAACTGTCATAGCTCTGGTAACCTATGGGGTTTTGTTTTATTAGTGAGTGATTAGCACAGGTATGAGTTACTCTCAGGCATCTGTTAACTGATAAATGCTATTAAAACCCAGCAAGCTAATTATTTCAACTAAATGATGAGCTGCTGACAAAGAATCTCATCAGGTGTGCTTTACTATATATTCTGACAGTAATCTAAGGCTGGGGAATTCCAATTAAAAGAATCCATTTTGGGAATTTTTTGGGTTTTTTGTTTGTTTGTTTGTTTGTTTGTTTCTAAATTCTACTTCAAGAATAAGGACAACAAAGGGAAAACACAAAATCAATTTTAAATAAAATCTGCCCAAGAGTTTTGTTATCATGAGCTCTGACACACATATGCTAGCTTGCATTTCATTTTGAAAAGTCACCCAATTGGGGCCTCTGGGTGACTCAGTTGGTTAAGTGGCTGGCTTTTGGTTTCAGCTCAGGTCCTGATCTCATGGGTGATGGGACTGAGCCCTGCACTGGGCTCCATGCACTTCCTCTGCCCCTTCCCTAACAGAAATAAATAAATAAATCTTTAAAAAAAATGAAATGCACCCAATGGTCTGTTTCACAAAACTACTGATTAACACATATATACATACATAGACATGCACGCACACACACACACACACACACACACACACACACACACACACATATTTTTCAAGCAAATATCCCCAAATCTCAAAAAAAACAAAATTTTATTAGAGAGTGCTTCACTTTCTTGGCTTGGCATTAGCACAAGTATGTGGGGAAAACTACACAATGTCTGCATTTTTTTCCCCTCACTATACAATTTGTAATGATGACAAATAAAAACAAAATAATCCCCAAACTGAATTTTTAAAAATGCTTCTTACCTCAGGAGCCATAGTTCCTAAGTGAAAACTTCTGGTTTCACAAATTACTATAAAAATAAAAAACAAATTACTATAAAAATAAAATTGCCTTCTTTTCTGTTATAGCATCTTAATCAAGTAATGTTACAAAAAATGTGGTTCTGTAATCCACGTGCATTATGGAAGAACATGCAAAATGTAAGTGATCAATTCTCTGTATGAACTTCAGTAGAGATGTATTTTTGTATGATACCTTATCTAATAAGACCCTAGGTTCTGGAGTGCATTTGTAGACACAATTCCATTTTTTATACATGTAATGCAATCTTTTAAAAACATTATTATTAAAAACCACAGTGCTTTTTCTACTTCTGCCACCGGCTCTAAAGTTATTGGTAATTTCTTGAATGTTTCCACGACACCTGACTAATATGTCTAAGTATTTCCATAATGCCTATCAGAGTGATATCTAGGTACTCTGCAAGAAGTATTAGACTATAAACATAATGAATGAGGGAGAGTGCAAAGCTCATTTGTTTCCACAACTCTGTTGGAGCCGTTCAAGTAGTTATGGGTTAGGGAAAACTGTAGAGGGTCAGTGCTTTCAGTTTATAGAGCTGTAATTGCCATTTGGCTGGAAAAGGCAGAGAGTTGCAACTTCACTGTTGTGGTCCTAGGACTTAGAAGGAGTTATAACATTTCTGAATTTTATCCTTGATAAAACCCATTTGATTTTTCAATGTTTAAAATGTCTAATATTTACTTATTCTCAGTTTTACCTTGCCACGAACAAGGCTTCCTGATGGAATGACAGTGAGGAAGGTATGATTCAAATGTGCAGTAAAATAAGGTGGACAAAGAAAGGTAAATAAAGTGGTATTATCTAGTGCAGACATTAACTATTAAAAATAAGAAACAATAACAGCTGTTAAACATGTAAATATTTATTTATGTGGAATTGTTCTGATGCTGTACATTTAAGCTACGCTTCACTTTGTCTAAGCCTTCTCTGCAGTATATTTGTTGTGCATAGTATATGTGTTATGAGAGAGGGAAAAAAACAAGTAAAACTGGACTTACTGTTTATATCAACACAAGGAAGTTGGTTTTATGTAAAGTAGAATTATTGATGGACATTTATTAAGAGTGAAAATGAATTGATAAAGGGGACTGTGGAAATTTTCACATAGATACTTGAACAATTGTCGATCTACCTGGTAGTTCTGAGGCTCTGTTAGGAGGGCAAAAAGTAGAACAGATGGTCTAGCAAAGTCTCTCCTTTTTCTCTAAATTTATTGTTAAACTACAATGTGAAACGATCTCAGGCCCATCTTCAGTTCTCCTACCGAGCATTTGAAATTTGAAAACCAGAAAGATGGTTTCCAACTGAATGGCTATTTTCATGGTCATTTCTGTCAATATTCTCAGAAGATGACCAAAACATTCTTCATCACAATTGGATCACCTGGAGAAGGGAAGAGGGTTGTAACCAGGAGTACCCAGTACATAGTCATTAGGAACAAGTCAAGCCCACCGGAGAACCAGAGGTTAATGTACACAGGGCGGCTGGAGACATTTGACAGTGTATCTCAAGGAATCCCAGTGCATGTGGTAGGTGGACACAAGCCTACAGTGGCAGAATTGAGATGAATGTTTTAACTGGCTGGCTGCTTCCACAAGGCTCCTTCTTTGGGCTTTCCCAATGCAAACATTTTATTAGTGATTTTGTAGAAGAGAGTTATAACATTGCGCTTACATTTGTGGAAAGCCAAACAGCAAAATTTCTTTTATGGTGCTGTAAGAGGATGTCAATAGTGAAGTCTGAAGGGGTAGAAGAGTTTATGTGAGGTTTGAGAAAAAAAAGATAAGGTACAAAATAGTCATTGTGAAGAGTTTAAAAACTAGCCTCATAAAGATGCACAATATGATTGTGTGGAAGAACTGAGCAGCCAATTGAGTTTTTTGGATAATGAATCTAAAATAAACTAGTCAGGTGAGTGGTTTACTCCAAACAACTTTGGCTATTAAGTGCCAGCACCCCAAAAATGGTAGGGTTCACTTAGTATTGCGATTTTCCAGGGAACATAATGAATAAGGATAGGAAGAAGAGAGTTGAAGCTATTTTGAGAGAATAATTAAATTACAGAACATGAGATCTATATTGAACAGTGAGGGGAACAAAGACAGGTATGGAGTTAGGGATAGTAAAATAGAGGTAGAATAAATGGGTTGGGAGCTCAAAAAAATTTAACACTAGTACCTTTAGAGCAAGTTAAATTTATAGGACTATGTGTAGGAATGAAATATTTGATAATGAGATTTCAACAGTGTTACGATTTCTGCTAATGGTAGTATCTAGGATGTGACAATGACAGTAGGTCACTGAAGTGGGAGGAAAGAAATTATCACTGCAGTTGAAGAGGTCAAGAGCTAGAAGACTAGGAGGTCAGTGTGGTTGGTAGCATGGATGTTAGAATGTTGGGTCAACATGCGTTGTGATTGTTCTTTCTAAATGCTCATGTGATCTTAGGATGCATTAATGAAGATAGAGTGAGTAGAATGAGGGAGATGATAATTATGCTCTGTGGAACACTGTTAAGTCTTTACTTTAGTATTGTATTCAATTCTGGGTACCACACTTTAAAATAGTGCCAAACAGGAAAGGAATTCAGGGTAAGCGAAAAGAATAGTGAAGCAAATGTAAAATGTGTCATAAAAAGGATAGTTGAAGAGATTGGGACACTTGACTGGAAAAGAGAAAACCTTAGGGGAACATGAGAGTTGTTTTCAAATATTTAAAATGCTGTCCTGTGGGAAAAAAATAGATTCATTCTGTCTAGTGTCTGAATGAGAACTGATCAATGACTAGGTGTTACAGGAAGAACTATTTCAGCATGCTCTAAAAACAACAACAACAACAACAACAAAAACCCCAGAAACAAACAAATGAAAACCCCCCCTTTTTTTGCAGTCAAAGTTGTCCAACGACAAAATGCATTTTCTTGGAAAACACTGAAGTCTCACCATTTGAAGTGTTTATCTGGTAGGCCTATTGACAAGGAGCATCAAGAATCAGAGTTTAATGTCCTTTCATTGGCCCACAAGGGCATCAAAGTCCAGAACATTTTAGCACTCAAAATTACAGTTTTTAATATGGTGATGAATTCTTCCTGGTTTATGTATTTGGGTTGTGTGATACTATTTTACTTATTTTATATCACCTTTTCAATTATCAGTGACAGAGTGAGTGTGGTAGAGTCTAAAAATGATGAGACCTAGAATTAAAAGTGCCATATTTGAGCTCCTGCTATTCTATCAATTCCTTACTTTCACTTAACTTCACTTTTACACAGATACAACATGAGGATAACTCTAGGTAAGGAGGCTGTGAAGATACTTTTGAGGGAAGCAGGAGAGAAGATGTCATAAAGGCCAAAAAAAAAAATTAAATTTGTCAAATTGTCAAAAAGGGACTGGTGTAGATTAGATTTTCAGCACAACACAACAAGATTCTAGTAGCTGGTAAAATCTCGCCAAGTTTTTCTGACATTCCTACCGATGAAGAGAAGGTGAAGAAACAAACAAAAAGACTGTAGCCAAACCAATAGCCCTGTTATCCACCATAAGTAATTGGTTCTTTTCATATTCCCAGCACCTATAATAATTATTTTTTTAAGTCAAGATATCCAGCCTGAGAATATTGGTTTTATGACAATTTACAAGATGAGGAGTATCAAAGCTAAGGTAATAACGTGGTCACATCTTCAGGCTCAGGGCCACAGGGGAGCTTTTAAATATACAGAAGTTGGTAGAAAACTAACTAACAGGCAGTCTATACCACCCTGGAGACTATATAATAATATGTAACTTTTTCTACCAATCTTTCACATTTTTTACGTTGACTGTCTCTGTTACAGTCTTCCTATAGGAGTTGAGAAAACGGAGAAAAAGGATTTAGAGTCATGCCCCCAGTAATCCAAATTAACTAAGAAAAAAGATATTTTGCATAATTTTATCTCAGAGGTTTAATATTGATTCGGCTGGACAGAGCCTCAACATGTCTTGCAGTTAAGAGCCTTTGACTCGTAAGTAGACTAGCTTGGGTTTGCGATCTTTTCTGTCGGCCATCTTTGGCCTACTTCTTTAGTGTTCTTGAACTCAGTCCTCTTCCAACCTGGTAATAATTCCATTCTCATCTACCTTGTGGTTCTGATGTGAAGATCAAAGTAGAAGGGGCCACATTTGTTGAAGGGAACTATAGGTAGATGTGTACACATATGTCATTTCTTTTCATTCCCCATAGATATTCTTCAAGGAAGTTATTGATTTGCACTCCCCCCACCCTCAAAATGATTACTGAGGCTCAGAAATCTGTGTAACTTACCAAAGGTCACAAGCAATCGCACAGCCACCATTGAATCCTAGTTTACTAATTTCACAGCCCAAGATTTTTCCACTGTTCTAAAATAAAGCAGTGTGTGCCAGAGTTTGCAAAGAGCAAAGCATTTATTTGTTCCAGGAAAACCCAAAAGTTATCCCAGGAAGGGATGTCATCATAGTATACTATTTGGTCTTGAAGTGAATAATAGTTACATAATTACAGCAAACCCTGGCTACTTATTTAACTAAAAATAGGCATACTGAGAGTTGGGAGAACAGGATTTTAGAGGATAATGGCAAAAGTGAATAAACCAATAAGCAGTGGTAGTAGCATATTATTAAAAAATTCATAGAACCGAACCTGCTAAAGCAAAGACGTTGAAAGTAAGGAGCTGTACTAGGAGTGGAGGGCACTGGAATAGGGAACTACTGGTTTCTGTTCTAAGTTTTATATTGCTACTGAATTTTAAAACTATATCCATGTATTACATTGATAAACATACACGATGAAAGATAGAGAAAATTTAAAAACTTGAACGAGGCCACTTTGTAAATATATTGCATTTTATGCTGGACTTTGGGAGCATGGCACAATTGATTTTTGTTCTGGATATTTTCATATTCTGACATTTCATATTTTCATATTCTGGATATGTTCATGTTCTGAATATTTGGAGGCTAATAAGATTTCAAAAAAGTGAGGGTTTATTAAGTCCCTATGAAGAGTCCTATGTTTGCAAAGTTAGAAAAACTAAATTCTTAGTCGCCAGTATTTGTTTTAACTATTGTTTAGAGTTAAAAGAACATGTTGCTTTTTCTGCTGCACAATTTGGATTCAGGAGAAAATCAGAACAGGATCAATTTGGAAATCTATAGTAAGGCTGTATGAAATCTTGGTTATGATATGTCCAGAAATACTCCCATAATTTCACTTCCTTCAGTTAGGGTGCCAAACTTCATTAGGTATTCCTGGAGTTTAGTTACAACTAATGATGAAATGATGAGTGAAGTCCTTGAGGGCTGAAATTATATGACCAGGAAAAGACAAGTCTTTCCTGAATCACGGTATGAATGTGACAGGTAAAGTACTGGGTCTCATGCTTGACCGTACTCAGAAAGCATAGGAGAAAGAGGCATCTTTTGCTAAAGGCATCTGTCCATTTTTACTTGAGAGATTGATAAAGTGAAAATATGTCACAACAAAGCTTATGTTTCCTAACTTACAGAGAAGAAGTTTTCCTCCATGTATGTGTGTGTGTATATGGAAGCATGTCCGTGTGTGTATGATATACTTAAACCATTCATATGTAATATGACTGATTTATGACTGATTTTTTAACTTAACATACCCAACATACTCTCCTTTAGAGAATATTTCTCCTGGAAATCTTTAGACCTCTCCAAATATTGTCTCTAATTTTAGATGTCTTTTCTTTTTTTTTTTTTTTTTAATTGCCTCCTTTGAAAACACATTTACCAGAGACCATTGAAGTTAGGTTTTGGAGAATCAATGATTTCTGAGAACAGCCAGAAGAATATGGAATCAAGTTTTCTGAAGTGAAATGATCAACTCGAGTTATTGGTTTATGAGTAAACTACGAAGTTTGATGATCAAAGGTAAGATTACATTTCTTGTTGGTCAAGTTAAAAATCTCCTAAGGAAATCCAAGAACAAGTTCCACATCTGCTTTTAAAAATGGCATCATCCTTGGGTTATGTCTTAAGTTCTTAAAAGCTGATCATTTTCAGCTGGAAATTGTAAATTTGTGAAACATAACCTAAAAAAAACCCCAATCATTTTGTAGTTAAACCCTACACATGAGTCCAGAATTATTGGCAAGAAATCAATGATATCGGGGCACCTGGTGGCTCAGTGGTTTAAAGCCTCTGCCTTCAGCTCAGGTCACCATCCCGGGATCCTGGCATCAAGCCCCACATCAGGCTTTCTGCTCAGCAGGGAGCCTGCTTCCCCCTCTCTCTCTGCCTGCCTCTCTGCCTACTTGTAATCTCTGTCAAATAAATAAATAAAATCTTAAAAAAAAAAAAGAGAAAGAAATGATATCAATATGAATTAAAGAGAGAAATGGCTAGAGCTAAAGAAATCAGCCAGGAGGCAGGCTAAAAGAACAGCTTAGATTGATAGCATGCAATGAGCCTCTTGGCCATTTTACCAAGACCTATGGAGAGCTTCCTAAGAAATCAAGACAAGGGGTGCTTGGGTGGCTCATTGGGATGAAGGATCTGTCTTCGGTTCAGGTCACGATCCCAGGGTCCATCGGGCTCTCTGCTCAGCAGGGAGCCTGCTTCCTCCTCTCTCTCTCTGCCGGCCTCTCTGCCTACTTGTGATCTCTGTCTGTCAAATAAATGAAAATATTAAAAAAAAAATAAAATCTTTAAAAGAAAAAAAAAAAAAGATAGAAATCAAGACAAGCCAGAACTAGGGTTGGGGGTGGGGAGGTGGAAGCAGGGAGAAAGTGAATGGTTGATGACAGTCTATGCCTTCTTTGGTACAGCTATTCCTGAAGAGAGATGTCTTTAAACTTTATAATTAAGTGGATCAATCAATACACTTTAAAAATATTACTACTACTACTACTACTAGTACTATTATTATTATTATTATTATGGTTTTGGGGGGGTGGTAATAGAGGAGGAGGAGGCGGAAAGAGGAAGTGAAGACAGGGGGTACATAGAAAGGCTGAATCTACCCAGCGAAATTATCATTACCTTTGAGAAGGAGGAGAGAATTAGGAAAGCAAACAATTTTGAAGAACTAGATAAACAATACAATATTTCAAAGAGCTTCATTTTGAGAGGACTTTTTTTTTTTTGAGGAGCTTATATTGCTCACTTATGCTTATGTTTCAAGTATCCCCACAACACAAGAAGTTACAAGTTGAATGGCCTTTGCCTTAAAGGAGCTTCCTGTTTGGGGCAGCAGGGTGGCTTAGTCAGTTAAGTGCCCAACTCTTGATTTCTGCTCAGGTCACATCTGAGGGCTGTGAAATCAAGCCCCGTGTCAGGCTCAGAGCTGGGTATGGAGCCTGCTGAAGATTCTCTCTCGCCCCCCTCTGCCCCTTCTTTCCTTATCTCATGCACTCTCTCTCTAAAACAAACCAACAAACAAACGAACAAACCACACACACACACACAACCCTTACTGTTTAACATCAAATACATTTTTATGTCCACAACCCTTCTAAAAGAGGTGCCATTATTCTTAGCATTTTCTAGATGGGGGATCTGGGGGATCAGCTCATCTAAACTTGCTCAGACAGTACGTTTCAGAGCTAGAATTTGATCCCAGAGTCCTAGTCCTGGAATAACCTTGTTATAATACACTTTCCAGATTTCATTATATATTCTTCATATCTATTATAATGGGAATATATACTAGAAAAGAAACCTAAGGCAGTTTCTAAGACTATAGATTTCAACTTAATCAGCTTGATAAAACTAATAATGAACTTTACACAACTTGTCCATATAGTCTCAAAATGAAATAAATTCAATGCTTCATCCCATTTTTTCTCTATAAAACACAAGCTAATAATGCTTATAATTGTCATCAGTAAAATATTTCTTTAAATAAGAAGACATTCAATCAATACTAGCTATAAGACAAGTACAGATTTCTAGCTGGGAATTACATCAGAAAAGTCTGTGTAATTCCAATACACTCTAAATACTATATATTTGTCCCTGATCTGTCTACCAAAAAAAATCTTAATGTTATTGCTTTCGCTTATCACTTCTACCCATAGCATCTCTTTGAACTAAGTTAATAGTACTATCTGCATGGTGCTTTCTACTTATTAAACACTTGAATTATTAAAGTCTTCCTTTATCTTTCTTAGTACCACTGGTGGCAATGTCAGCACTAATCTACCTTCATTCCAGGTAAAGTTACTATTTCTTTTTTTATCCCAAAACAAAAATTATTTTGCACAGAATGAGTTAGGGGGTAAGCCTAAGAGGTCAAGACGAAGGTTAAGGGTTCTACAGACCTTCCTATGAGAAGATGTTACTTTCATGGATAATCTGCATGCATAATCTCATAACCATAGAATCATATAGCTGGAAGAAAAATGACAGATCATCAAGTCAATGTTATACTAATACAGGAAGCCCTTCTTCAGCAATCCTGAAATAAGCTTCAGCAAGAACAACTGAAATTGGAAATTCCTGTCTTTTGAATGGCACCCATCATTTTTGAAGATTGACATTAACTGAATGAGCATGTTTCTTATGTGACTGGAAATCAGTTTCATTGATGCTTAACATTTTTAAGCCAGTAGACTCAACTGAAAAAAAAAATGTGGGTGAAATAGTTAATTCCTTCTGATATTCTCCCCTGGGGAAGGTGTTTTAAGAGATATTAATTAGAGCTTGAACAAAGTCTTCACAAGTGTTAAAAGCAACTATTGGCAACTCACCTTCTACTCATCACCTTCTTCATAAGTATCTCCACGACATCAAATTTATATTTCTAAGACCAACGGCATGCTATTTTAGGACTGTACCCAAGAAAATGATTTTAAGAGGTAGCTCTGATATTGTATTTGCATTTGTATGAAACTAAAACTAAAGATGGGTTTAAAAAAAATACTGGAGGTATACCCAATCCGATATTTCATGGTAATGCTGTCAGAATTTCAAAGGTTTCTTACATGTTTAATGAACCACCTCACATGGTGTTTAAACGTTTTTCACCTTTTTAACAAGGCTTCACAGATATTATGAAATTGACATGATCTGTTAAGAATTAATGTAGCAATTTGACATACTCTTGAAATTTCAAGCATAGTCTAATTATTACGCAAGTAAAAAAAAACCAAAAACCCTGAAGATTATGCAAAACCATTCCTAAAGCTGGAAAGGGAGATTCTTAAGCATTATTTGAATATCCTAGCTTTCGTTTCCATAAACCTGAAGAAAAGCATGTCATTGTCCTTTAATCTGTTTCTGTTGTCCCCGGACAATGGGCCATAGAATGAATTAGACACTCTGTGAAACATCCAGGCTTGGTTTTAGGGTCAACGTGGATCATTTGAACCATCAGGAAAAACGATGAAAAATTACAGTTTTTAGATATCATTTTAGTTGTTCTATGTTGTGTGTGTGTTTAAACATGAGGTAGTGGCTTTAAGAAGCAATGGGAAGAGTTGGGGATGATAAAGCTAATTAGATCAAAGTGACAATCCATCTAGATGATTTAGTCTCCTACGTGTGTTTCTTGCCCTGAATCATCTGACTTGTCTGTCTAATGACTAATCACTCCCTCTTTCTACATACACTTTGCCTCCTAGACCCAGCCAGACTCACCATGCAGTTGGTCGTAGCTTGCCTCAGAACTACTGGCCCAGCCACCGTTAATACAGGAACTACTGGCCCAGCCACCGCAGTACAGTAATCCCCAGGAGGGCTTGTGGGACACAGGATTTTCAGTGCTGAACCTGGAACGGTCTTGCATGTGTGTGCTGTCGGAAGCCAAGCACACTGGCTGCTTTTTAGGGTACCTGCTTCAGGTCTGCTGTTCTGAATCATAGCATTTCAGCTGAAATCAATTCTTTCTTTTACCGAAAAATATATTGCTCTACAGTAAGAATATGTAAGTCATGCCCTATTTAAAAGCAAATAGAGAAAGGGAAAAGCTGAGAGGAAGACTCTGTATTTCCTCTGGCCATCTTTTTCCCTAGGAAGCAAATAGAGAAAGGGAAAAGCTGAGAGGAAGACTCTGTATTTCCTCTGGCCATCTTTTTCCCTAGGAAAACTGGCGGATCGTGAGGGAGTGGTCATTGCTCCGTTCATCCCCTAACGCAGCATTTGATTAAACAAATCATGCTCAGCAAAGGTTGTGAACCCACCAAAATCACCAGACAGAACCAACACAGTTAACAGCATTTTGAAGTGCGTGTCCCATCTCAATCGCCTCTCCCAGCCCAATCTTCCAGTTTGGGCTCTGGGTAGGTAGCCTGTAAATAAACAAAAGGATGTAGCAGGCATATGTGAGGGGGGGAAAAAAAAAGGGATAAAAAATAAAATTCTTTTGGAGGGTTCTTGTTTTCTTCTTTTCTCCCCTCCTTTAAATAGGTAGTTCATTTTATTTTAATGGTCGTGTCTCGGATCCAGCAGGCAAACCTTTCTTACTGATGGGGTCTCTACTTAACCGGTGTCTCTGTCATCAGCCTGACCTTGCGGCTCTCTCTAGAGCCATTATACCCTGGGCGCTGGCTTATTTTCATACAGCAGCCCCCTCTGCTTGATCCCACTTCATCTACTTCACGGACACAGACATTTGTTGGGCTTATTAGCTCAGCAGGAGCCTTATCATATTTTGTATCTGAGGCTGTTGGAGATGTCAGGAGATGGAAATGCTGTGTAGCTTTTTATCCTCCTTTCTTTCCCTTTCTCCTACAGCCCAACACTGCATTTGGATTCAGGACTCTCTCCTACTAGCTGCTGAGATCTCTTTAAATATGTCTAGCTTTGCCATCTGTACCAATAACACTGCAAAGGCTTAGCCATGATTAGGCTGTCAAGATTTATTAAGTTAAAAAGTATCAAAGTTTCTTGCTGCAACCCCAGACCTTTTAAGAGTCTACCTTCTTTGGAATCCCTTCCCCCTCCTCTCTAACATTACAGTCGACGTGCTTTGCTTGACCTTGACCAACATCTGCACCCAGGGAACACTAATGAATTTGGGCCAATTCATCTCCAAACTCCAAATTTAATCAAGCTGACATGTCAGGGAAAGCGGACTATAATTAACTTCTAGCATTTTAGGTAATCTGTAAATTTTCATAAATTTTACCTGATAGGTTTTTACCACGCTTAACATTTCAGTTTTCCTTAAGAAGACACAATGTTAAACGAATACATGCATATTTAGTACCTAATTTTCAGGATTAGAGAAGTGAATGTGTGTGCGTGTGTATTCTTAATTTTAGTGTCACCCTGAAATTTGAAATCAAGTATCAGTCTTTGTGAGACAATCACAACCCACACAAACTGCAAAGCTGTTACAGGTTTATTCCATTTTTTGTTTGTTTGTTTTGCAGGTATCTATTATAATCAATTTAATCAATTTACACAGAAATGGATGTACATGATTATAAATAAGTTGTGAAATCATGTACTTAACCATTTTCATTTGACCATCACATTATTAGAGAATGGGTAGTGTCGTTCTTGTAAGATGTTACTGCATTTTTGGCTGTTGTTGTTCCTTACACAGGAAGGTCTCTAATTTGACAGAAGATCCCATGTTCCCAAATGAATTGAGCAGTTCCCATGGATTCATTTATAAATGTCATTAATTATTATCAGCTCAAATCATAATCCAATTTGTCCTTAATAAACCTATACATGACGTCTGTGCAAGTTTGTTAGAGAAAGTAAGTCTGCATGTGTTTGTCACTAAAGTAGAATGATACAATCTTTGAAAATGTTGTCATTACTTCACTTCTATTATATCTTTACCGGTGTGGTGTTTGAAAATGAGAACACTAGCATATAGTACAAAATCTTCAATTTCAAAAGTACTCCACATTGCAAGAAAATACATAACAGTATTTTATTGCTATTTAGTATCCCATTTTCTAGAAACAAATCCAAAATTTAAGCATTTTTTTAATGAATGGTACATGCTAAGTATCTAAACATATTTGGTGCTGTAATGAATTTGGGTAAAAATCTGTACAAATTTTCCAATAACTGTTCCTAAAAATAAAGAAGCTTAAAACTAAACTGAAATAAGGAACACATTTTAAAATATCATGTATGTCAGTGAAGAAATTTCCAATTTGTGTCATAGAAAACGCTATTTTCACACATTTTTGAACATGATACACATAAAGGCTAATCTCACGTGTCTTTACTGGCTAAGAAAAATTCAAATTTTAATTTAATATTTGCATACAATTTATTATAATATTGTTTGAAATGTGTTTTAGTCTTAGTGGTGAACTTTTTCCATGATAGAAAAGTTTGTTAGAACTTCCTCGAGGACCATAACGCATATAACTATTAAGTTTGTGTACAAAACTTTGGTCATTGGGTAACATTTGGAAGAAATGGAAGTATAAATGATACAATTGGAATAGTATATTCTCTAAATACTTTTTTGGAAGTAAACAATTATGAGATTTAAAAAAATGTAGGAAAGCAACTGTTAAAATACTCTCAATTTTTTTTAAAGCATCAGCATTTTTTTCATTCAATAAAAATAATGTTGCTTTCTTTTAATTTCGAAAAGAGGTATGCCAAGAATGGAATTGCTCACCTACCATTCACCTTTAAATCTTTAATGAGCTCATTTAGCCAAGACCCCCATAATCAAATTTTATCTTGTGGCAATGGATATCAAATAACAAGTAAAAAACTGGGGGCTTCATTTTACTCCTTTTCAGTAGTTACATTGTTTGTTAGTATATAAATAAAAAATTCCTTCATTTAATGTTCTTCCTCATATAAAAAGTTTTAGGTAAATCCATTTACTAACATATGTGAGAAATTGAAAAATGAGACACCCAAATTTGACTTTAACTTGAACCATCAATTTTTGGTAAGGTGGTATTAACAATGGAGATAATCATTTTTTTTTATTCCTCCTTTATGGCTTTGTTCATAAAATAACATTATTCTGTTAAAGGTAAAAAAGAATGCAAATGGTAGGAATGATGTCAAGTAGGTAAGGGTAAGAAATGGAGGGTTGCTTTGTTCACTCGTTTTCATTTCGTCTCCTTGATCTTATATGTTTTGGTTTTAAAGCGCTGGTCTGGGATAAAAATTGCATGGAAGAGAAAGCTTCTGTGTTAAATGACACCAATATTAAATTAGGGATTCTGGTGGAGTGAAAAGCATGTTACATTTATAAGGTCTGCAGGTGCTATATTAATATCATCATTCTCACTCAATTGGTGGATAACCCTAAAATGCCTAAGGAATTACTAAAGATGTTCCAGGTCTAATGTAAACAGTGGACTTGTGCTTTCTAGAGATTTTCATATGTAGAAAGATGTCTTACTTGGGTTTGTATTTGTTTAATATTCACTAAGGAGTCATGTATAACTGGCTTGGAAACACCGATAGGGAATCCCTGATAGTGTTTCTGTTTTTAAGATGGATTTTTTCCCCCTTTTTTTGGTCTGTGGGTGCTATTTACACAGCATGGGCCAGGTTAGCTGAGTAGGGGTTATTAAGGCTGAAAGCAATGTAAGGAAAAATCTCTGTTATTTGCATGCTAACGGAAATGATAAAAGGCACTGCTATAGTAATTCCAGTGTACCGTCACATAATTTTCTCATTTGATCCTTATGAAAATTTTGTAAAATGCTGAAGTTCTTCAAGATGCCCCGCAAAATCAAGAGCAGGAGGTCCAGTGTCATGCGGAGATGTGTGTTCAGGTCTTGCCTCTGGCACTAGTTTATTTAACCTGTCTAGGGTTAAGTATCATTCTCTATACTCAGGATAAACGTTGCCAGGATTAAACGTGCTAAAGTGTGTAAAGCATTTACATAGAGTCTGGCACGCAAATGAGCTGCTCTCTTTATCTGAAGACTAGGATCATGTATTTTTGACTTTGTTCCCTCAACTCCTTGTTTAGTACCTAGTAGAGTGCATAGGAGTCTACTGGATTTTTGCTGAGTAAAGGAACTTTAGAAAGTGAAAACTGAAGTAATGGAGTCAAATGATTTATTTAAGCACATGAGGAGCGGTAGAGCTGAGAGTCAAATCCATGTTTCCTAAAGTCCAAGGTTTGCCTGGTTGCTTGCTTGCGCTAAGAAAGGTAACCACCTCCCTGCCTTCCTATCTTAGGGGGTGGGATTACCTTTTACCAACCAATCCATTGAACATGGTATAACCTTTTCACTGCCCCAGCATCTGCATCAAGGATAGCTAGTAGTTATTTGTTGGTTCAAAATTTCAGAGAATAAAATCCAGCAGAAAATTATAAAAACCCAAGCATGTAGCCCAGGAAGTTGCTCAGACTTATGCTATGGTAAAACGTGTATCACCAACTTTACTTCCAGCCTTTCTGCTCTGATCAATGCCAGCTAGTCATAGATGTAGTATAAGGACTTCTCAAAATCATAATTTTCTATACAATACATCATGCTCTTAAAGAACAAGAGAAGAATCTCTATTTGATTGTAAAATCACAAGAGCTAGAAGCATGAGTGTTGTTTCACATTGTGTGAAAAACTTGATTCCTAACACACTTTTGGGGCAGCTGGGTGGCTCAGTGGGTTAAAGCCTCTGCCTTTGGCTCAGGTCATGATCCCAGGGTCCTGGGATCAAGTGCCACATTGGGCTCTCTGCTCAGCAGGGAGCCTGCTTCCCCCTCTCTCTCTGCCTGCCTCTCTATTTGTGATCTCTGTCTGTCAAATAAATAAAATCTTAAAAAACAAAAAACAAAAAGAAGATTCCTAATGCACTTTGCCAGGAATCCCACATATAGAAGGCAACCCTTAAGGAGAATTTAGGAGGTACAATCCCATAAACAGAAACACAGCATTAAGATAGTAGATACTTCAAGGCCAATCATGCTCAGGTTGGTATACAAGAACAAAAAAACATAACAGTGTTAACAACAAAAAGCCTCACTACCATCAATGGCTACAAAACCAAAAAATAAAACAAAACCACACAACAAAGAAAACAGAGAAGCAAGGATCCTGAAAATTCCAATCATTGTACTCTCCTGAAGAAGAATTTCTCTTTTATTTTCATGTGATTTACTTGGAAAATGCAGTTTTATTCATAATTCTTTTCAGTATTTTGTAAAGCTAGACTTCGTATGATCAAGAAAGTCATTTAAAATGATGTTTGAGTAGAGATGAATACCTCTCATGGAATTCTCAATATATGATACAATTTTTTTTTTTTTTTACTGTAGTCGTACAATTCTAGCCAAGTACCCATAGTGCTGATTAAATCAACCAGAGATTAAAGCATGTAGAAGAAATATCTACTTTTTATATATAGGATGAATATAAACTGCTAGATTTGAAAATCTTTATTGGAAGAAAGGGAAAGGCCTATCTTTATGGTTGTTCCATCTTTTATTCAAAGATGGGAGCCAGCGAGATATTGCGAGAGGAGGGAAAAAAAGGATTGACTCCGTGTTATGTGTTCAGCAAAAAGTGCTTTGGACAAAAAATAATAATAAAAGGTCACAGTTCAAATTAAACTGCCAGGCAGTCTATACGTGACCTGCTCATTATATATTTATTGTTTCTTGACTATGGAAAAATGATCATTATCATCATGGTTTTCACCTGACTTTCAAAAATGAATGCACATTATCTTTTGCATTATCTAAATAGAATAGGCTATGTTCCATGCGCTTGCTAAACTTAAAATGATAGAATGTTCATTTAGCCCGTCTGTCTTACCCATCTCTTCTCCCCCTCCTTCTGTAGGGAGGGAAGAAAAGGGGAGACGGTCTTTTTCCTTTGGCAGGCCCTCAGCAAGCAGTTGTTTCAGCACTCAATACTGGTGTTGTCTTATGAGTCAGCAAGACACTTTTAACGCTCTCTTGGATAGGGGCTAACTCTGTTACTCCCCAGGGCTTTAACCTCTTCTGGCACAGTGCCAGTGGAGTTTGAGCAGGTCCCCAAATCCCCCTCCAAGGTCATACCTCACAGCCCTGCGGAGCCTCCTACAGTATCTGCATTACTACACAGAACGTTTATTTATATGGCTAAATGTGATCTCTCGTTTCCCACTTAGGGCTGATGTTTTAAAAACACAAAAAACAAAGCATTAAAAAAAAAAAACTTTCAATTTCCGAGGCACGCACTAAAAACGAAAGTGACACATTAAATATGATTTTTAAAGTACTTCATTGCACACTCACATCCATTGTCTTCAACCCAGATCAAAAAAACACAGGTGTTTTGCAATATGCAGCTTAGGTCTGACATCTAGTTTTTTGATGCTCAGGGTTAAATTTAAATCCACATGGCCTGGTTGCCAATCTCCACAGTTGCACCCAGGCAGGACTAGGAAAGATTGATGATTGTGATTGCGAGATTAATCCTGTAATGTTTACAAGACTCCTGAGCTGAAACCTGGTTGGTCATATCATGCTACCCAGAGAAGGCTGCTTGGCTTGCCGGGGTAATTTCTTCTGATGCAGTAAATAACGAAGCATAATGAAAATACTCTGATGTATTCCACTGCCTGATTGATGCTCTGCATGGGATACGGTAAAAGCAGTGCACTTCCTATCACAAATTTACATATACAAACCAGCAGAAGACGCATGATAATGTCAGCATCCTGTAGAAGCCCTGGGATGCTACACAATTTTATAGCAGTTATGAATTACTGTTGACCTTTCTGGCCTCTCCTACCAGTATGCTAGACTTCAGCATATTGAAAGTCATCAGTCTGAAGCAGTCATTCTTTACATAATTATGGCTATTTGTGTGGGGGGAGGGCAGTGTTTCTTTTATTGTTAAGAATTAGCATTAAGGGATAGCACTGCTGTGACCTACGACTGGCGCTGAAGCTTTATACATATTTTAATAAAAGCAGAGAAAAGAACGCTGAAAATACTTCAGCATATTTTCCAAACACAGTTGTACCAAAACAGGGATGCTAACTGCTTTTCAGTATTTTGTTAAACATCAGAGAAACACAATCCTGGCAGCTCATATGCATTTTTTTTTCCTTTTTAATGTAAGGGTTTAAGATAATTTTTTACTAGTTCTAGACGACATGTAAGCCGAATTTGCTTGTTGTGTTTTGTGTGTCTGTGAACTGGGGAAATAGTTGGTGAGATGGAAGAAGACTCTGGAGTCCATACATAGATTAAATTTTTGAATTCACGTAGATGTATTACTTAACGCAGCTCCATACTTCATACTAAATATTTGAATAATCAGGCTTTCAGAACATCACTAAACGCAGCTCCTTATTATCATTTGCATTTTAATGTCCTTAAAATTATTACACTAAGGGAAATGTTTTTGATACATTACAGCATTTCCTCTAAATGTGTGATTATGTTAATGAGTTTTCAATCAGTATCCTAGCCTGACACCATAAGAAAATTTATGCAAAGTTCATACCCTGTCAGGGCCTTTAATCAGGACCATTTATTAGAGCCCTGCCTTCTTTGATGGTTGCTGCTGCCTTTATTAAATATACTGACTTGGCCATCTGAAGAAAAGGACAATAAAAGGTTACTGGGATGAAAGCATGAATGCTATTTGCTCATGTTTCCTTTACAGACACTTCTTCAATAATTAAGGAAGAGCTTTCTTTGGCCTTTTAGGCTTTTGAAGTGCATATCAAACATAACAGTTCTCGTTTTTATGAAATACTTAATACCTACATTTAGTCTTAAACACAAGTAAACTAAGAGTTTGTTAGCACAGGAATACACATACACACACGAAATCTTTTTTCTCTACCGAGAAAAACCACGACAGTCTGGCCAAATACGTGACTATTACGTCACTAGATTTTTTTTCTTAAGAAGACCAGGTATGCTTTAAGCCATACGGAGAATAATTAAATTAAAAATGTTGCCCCTGTTTTTCCTGATTAAAGGTAGATAGCTTTTGCTTTCCTATTCATCCATATGGGAACTTAGGCTGGGTTGTGTTTCTAATACATTAACGAGCTGTGAATTTGACAAAACAGCTTTCAGTGAAAGAGGTGTGTTTTTTAGCCTCTGCCATTAGCATTAGTGACTTTAAACAATTAGTTAATACACTGCCTATAAATTTATACAAAGGTTGAAACTGACATGAACGGTACCATTTTTCTGGATTACATGCAGAGAAAAACAAAACAAACAGAAGCCCTAGCTAAGCAGTATTGACAACCTGGGGTTTGGATACAAATTCAATATGAGAAAACAGACTCACTTCAGTGAAATACAAATAAACAACAAATTCTGTTTTAACATGTCTAAATAGGAAGGAGGTGACTGACAGGCTTGGGTCTCCTAGGAAAGCCATTAGTTGAGAACTTGATAGGAAAACGTTTGATTTGAATGCACGTGGCGTTTCCCCTCAGGGGGTGAGCTGAGTGGTGCAGGGGATTCACAGGCACCCTTTCACTGAACGTGCCTGCTGGGCCCTACCTTAGAAAATGAAATCTGTAGGATCTCCTAATACTAACAAGTGTATAACTCTATCATCAATTTGGAAGGCATAGTAATTATAGTTGTCCGCTGATTGCTCGTTTTCTTATCTTCCTTACATCTGAACTCTCCTTCTATCCAAATTTTAGAGGCAATTTTATAGCTAGAATTGTGTCCACCCCGTATAGAAATTAGTTTTTGAGTTCACATTATTTGTGGATTGCAAAAAGTATTCACATCTCTCCTAAGGCAACTTCGAACATGTTTATTTAAAAGAGGATGGCTTGTGGTCTAAGAGTTGGTAAGTGAATTAATTATGGCACACTTTCCAAATTTTTTCTCCCTCCATTTAGCATGGCTATCCATATCTATCTAGTCAAGTGTGCAAACAACAACTGCTAAGTCTACAATATTGTACCTTGAATCGCTTGGATTTTTTTTTTTTTTTTTTTTTTTTTTTTTACGGGTGATGCCTATTATATTTTCTGGGTGAAAAAATAAGCCTCATACAGACAGGCTGCTAATTCACAATTTGGATTTTTAAAAATGCAAAAACTAGGTGAAGTGAATTGTTGGCTATATTGATTTATTTTTGGATCCAGAAATTCATAGTAACAAAACTTATAACATTAGTCATGCTATAAATTTAAGCAGTGATGCACAAAAGAATTGGCATTTAAAGGCATTCTGAGTTAATCACATTTATGTAGGAATGAAATTAGTTTAAAGAAAATCTTAGTAAATGAACCCTTTGACATCAGCATTGTGTTTAATTTTATGCATGTGTTTCTGATATACTGCATCATGTAACAATCATTTTCTCTGACTGCTGGTCCATCTGTAGCCCCTCCCCCCTTACCTTCACCCTGCCAAAGCGCGTGTGTGCGCGTGCGCGCACACGCACCGCCCCCCACCAACACACACACGCCAGGCTCACCAAATGAATCAAGAAGTGTCTACTGGTTTGGAGAAAGAAATATATAGAATGCATCTCTAAGCACATCACAGCAGCCCATATCACGTCTCTGTTATTATCTTCAATATATTATTATAGAGTACTGAATTATTATTTCACTTATTTCAGAGTTAGGAATATATATGTCTTTGGTTTTATCAAATAAAAAGGAATATGGCACTTCGATTCACAGGGAAGGATGCAGAAAGCATACATGAATATTAAAACTAATAAACCTTGCTGACAAGATATATATTTTTGGCATTAGGTATTTATTCTGACCACTCTGTATATCTAGGCAAATATTCAGAATATTTCTAAATATGTCCATGGAGAAGGAATGCATGTACACATAGCTTCTCCTCTCCCTTCCCCCTCCCACATGCTGGAGTCTTATGAGGTGAACAATAAGAATGAAAATCAGCTTCTGCAAAAGGCAGCAGCAATCCCATGATTCCATCTGAGCCAATCACTTAACATATCATTCATAATGCTAGCCTGCTCCCATCATCCTTGCCCTGTCAGGAGTATCTTTCTTCATTTTCTTCTGCTCCTCAGTTCCAAGAAAGTGGAACCACTGTATCATTTACTGTCCACAACCTAAGCTGCTGATTTAAGGGTTGATTTGTTATTTTCCATAATGTCCTGTGCGATTCTTTTTGATTTCAATGCAAAGTTTACGTTGGAGAAAAGCCTTGGATAATTTTGACAGTGGAAGGTTTGGATAAGATTAAATTTATCTATCGTTTTGAATTGCTCTGTATGGTTTTAGGCATTTAAAAAGATTTAAATAAGTGTTTTATGGTAAGTGGTCCTTTTCTCATTCGAGACTATTATACACTAAGTGAACAAAACAAATGATCTCAGATATCTTTAGCACAAGTTAAAGGAAATCTTTCTTATCACTGAAAATTGGTGACTCAAAAATGTCTATAATGAGAAGGAAAAACATTTATTCACCATATCCTGAAATAGTTATGGTCCCATTATGTCTAACAAGGCCTCCTGAAGGCAAATTCGTTATAATTTGTATCTTTTCTTATTATTTTTCACAGTGGACAGTGATGACTCTCTGACTTAAAACCTAATCACCAGTGCCTATTAAATTTGGGTTTATATGTTGCTGAAGGTAGAACTGATTATCATAGCGAATGAAATACTTGTTTGGCCTATTCCCAGAGGGCAAAAAGTCATTCTTCAAGGTGATGCATCTCATTTGAGGAATACATTAACAATTGAAGGCAGTTAAAAATACATGTGAACTCCCAGTCAAGCAGATCTGAGGTTGACCACATATATTTACGGGCTGATTCTTGCCTCATTCAGGGAGGAAAACTGTGATATGGAAGGATGATTTCTGCAACACACCGTACTTTAATTTACAACTTTCACGTAGCACGTGGATCGTGTATGCTTAGCCAGTATTTACATTCTGAACACTCTGTATAGGCTTGGTATGCTTTTGTACATGTTCAAATTATAGAAAAAATTATTAGAAGAAAGAAGTCCCAGTCTCATGAAAAGTCAGCATTTTAAATTAGAATAAATGTCTCATTTCAAAAGTGTATTATGACTCAAACGACATCAATGCAATTGTATAAGCATGGGTCTAAAAGCTTACCAGAAAATGCATGAGGGCTAAATTATTTAAGAGACAGAATTATTGGTAACACAGGACAGGTTTTTTTAAAATTTTATTTTATTTTTTCAGTGTTCCAAGATTCATTGTTTATTGGCATCCTCAAACACAAGTTGGGATATGATTAAAAACTACCAATGTCCGTTAACATGTTTTTGCATTTTCAATTTGCAGTCTTTTTGGTACAAGGAATACCAGAATTTGAAAGTGAAATTTTAACTCATTGAAAATGAGGAGATGATTCAAACTTAATGATATACTTTTCAGTCTTTATCTCTCCCAAAGTATAAGAAGTCTAAAGAAATCCAAGAGTCTTCATTCAGAGTTTTAAGATATGCATTGCTTTAAATGCCAAAAACTGCACAGAAATACCAGCAATAAATTAATTTACGAGTAAGTTAATTTATGAAAAATAAAAATCTGTACTAAAAAAAGTAAAACTGTACATTTATTTAGAGCGTTCTAAGCCTCCTATTGCAAAAAAATGCATATTTTTTATATATGGCAATTTTTCAGAATTTTTTTTATGAATTAGCTCAATTAGTTACCACAAGGACTCTGAGGATGTGGACAGAGATGTCCCGTTGGTGTGCAAACTGAATTCCAGAGAGTATATGCAATGCGCTGAACATCCAGAATCTGGGTTGTGGTAGGGCTGGGACTCGAGATCTAATCTTTGGACTTCTGGTTCAGGGCTCATTCTTCTAAACCACACAGCTCCTTTTTTCGTCAAGTAAAGAGACTGTGAACATATTTCACTCTGTATGATGTATAGGTTTATTGGGAGAGTGACACAACAGAGCAGTGAAGTGCAAACCATAGAAAGGAATTCATGCATAAAGCTGTAAAAGAAATATGTATATTGAAGTCCCACTTCATGAAGGTACTAGGGTCATGTGGTTTTCTATATTATTTACTAGCACATTGTTATTCCTATATTATCATTACTATTATTGTTTACCTTCTCGAATATGCCATATTGTTTTAAATAAATTGTGCTGCAGGCAGTATGGAGCATGAACGGTGCCCTTTGATTAAGAAAAGGAAAAGGAGCATTATCGAGGTTCAAGTGCTAAGTTCCTCCCTTGCCACAACCTGAGGGCACTCCACGTTCATCATGGAGGGAATGCATTTCTGTCTCTAAGGAGGGCATCCTTTTCAGCTGTGTTGTAAAGGCTTCGACCAGAAATGGCAGTGATTGAGGACTTGAAGAAGTGAGGGAGATAGAGCAAACAACCAAAGGAGCCCCCATTGCCCTCAACGAAACCTACTGGTTTGACATTCTGTTTGAATCGATTTTGAAAAGCCTGACATTTCCTAATTCATTTCAAAGTCATTAAAAGGATTATAAAATTTTTAAAATAAAAAGGGAAACTACTAGAAAAGATATGTAAAATATCTTCAAATTTGATGTTATTGGCCATTTCTATTTTTCAATGTGCATTCAAATCTGATTCTTAAGATATTTCAGTTTCCTTTGAATAACCAGATGTTGGATGTTTTACTATTTTGCCTTTGTTAATTTATAACATTAAAGTATTTTACTTAATAATAAATTTTTTAGTTTAAAAGGCTATTAGGAAAATTGATCATACCATTTTACTTCTGAAATGAATTTATAAAGCAGTATCATATTAATAATGAGACTCTTACTTTTAAAAAAATAAAATTAGAAGTACTTAAGAAGGATTATGTATGAAACACAGTTAACCAAAGATAATCTTCACAGATAAAGAAAGGCCTTGTAAGCACCTGGGTGGCTCAGTGGGTTAAAGCCTCTGCCTTCAGCTCAGGTCATGATCCCGGGTCCTGGGATCGAGCCCCACATCGGGCTCTCTGTTCGGCAGGGAGTCTGCTCACTCCCCTCTCTCTTCCTGCTTCTCTGCCTGCTTGTGATCTCTGTCTGTCAAATAAATAAATAAGTAAACCTTTAAAAAAAAAAAAAAGAAAAAAATAGAAAGGCCTTGTAGCACATCACTGAAGAATATGGCTTCTGGAGTCAAATGCCTGGATTGAAATCCTGCCATCAGACAGCCCTCTCTGGGCATTGGTTTTCTGATCTGTAAAAGACAGGAAAGTATAAGATCCTATTTCATAAGGTTGTTGTGAGGATTACATGCAAATGCTTAGAACAGTGTCTAGAAAATACAAAATGCTCAATATGTCTTAACTGTTTTTCCAAGAAAGATCTAGGTATATATCATTTTATTGTACTTCATAGATGCTCTATATTTTACAAATTGAAGATTGTGGCCACCCTACATCTAACAGGTCTGTTGGTCCCATTTTCCCAATAACATCTGCTCACTTTTGTGTCTCTGAGTCATGTATTTTGGTAATTCTTACAATCTTTCAAAAGTCTTCACTGTTATTAATTTTTTTGTGATGATCTGCGATCCATCATCTCTGATGTTGCTATTATAATTGTTTTGGGACACCATGAACTGCTTCCTCAACCAGTCATTTCCCACCTCTCTCCTTCTCTTCTGGCCTCTCCATTCCCTGAAACACAAAAATATTGAAATTAGGCCAATTAAGACCCTACAATGGCCTTTAAGTGTTCAAGTGAAAGGAAGTGTTCCATGTCTTTCACCTTAAATCAAAGCTAGAAATGATTAAGCTTAGTAAGGAAAGCATGTCAAAAGTTGAGAGACCAAAAGTTAGTCCTCATGTGCCAAATGGTGAGCCAAGTTGTGAATGCAAAGGAAACATTCTTGAAAGAAATTAAAAGTGTTACTCTGGTGAACACATGAATGATAATAAGAATGTGAAACAGCCTTATTGATGATATGGACAAAGTCTGAATGGTATGGTTAAAAGATTAAATCAGCCACAACAGTCCAAAACCTAACCCTGACTCTTTTCAATTCTGTGAAGGCTGAGGGGAGTGAGGAAGCTGCAGAAGAAAAGCATGAAGCTAGCAGAGGCTGGTTTAGGAGCTTTGTGGAAGAAGCCATCAGCAAATATCAAAGTGCAAGGTGAAGCAGCAAGTTATCCAGAAGATCCAGCTAAGTAATGATTGAAAGTGGCTACACTAAACAATAGACTTTCAGTGTAGATGGCTCAGTCTTCCACTGGAAGAAGATGTTATCTAGGACTGTCATAGCTAGAGAGGAGAAGTTAGTGTCTGGTTTCAAAGCTTCAAAGGACAGCTGATTCTCTTGTGAGGAGCTAATGCAGTTGGTGACTTTCAGTTGAAATCAGTGCTCACTTACCATTCCAAAAATCTCAGGGCCCTTCAGAATTATGTTAAATCTAATCTGCCTGTGCTCCAAAAATGGAACAACAAAGCCTGGATGATAGCACAACTGTTTACAACATCGTTTATTAACTCTTCTAAGGCCACTGTTGAGACCTACTGCTCAGAAAAAAGATATCTTTCAAAATATGACTGCTCATTGACAATGGACCTGATCACTCAAGAGCCCTGATGAAGATGCACAGCAAGGTTAATGCTGTTTTCATGTCAGCTAATACAACATCTATTCTGCAGCCCATGGACTAAGGAATAAGTCTAACTTTCAGATCTTATTTTATGAGAAATACATTTTGTAAGGCTGTAGCTGCCATACATAGTAATTCCTCTGATGCATCTGAACAAGGTAAACTGAAAACCTTCTGGAAATGATTCACTATTCTAGATGACATGAAGAGCATCTGTGCTTTTATGGGGAGAGGACAAGATATCAACATTAACAGGAGTGTGGAAGAAGTTGATTCCAACCCTCATGGATGACTTTGAGGGGTTCAAGACTTCAGCATAGGAAGTCACTGCAGATGTGGTGGGAACATCAAGAACAAGAAGTGAAGCCTGAAGATGTGACTGACTTTCTACAATTCCATGATAAAACTTGAACAGATAAGGAGTTGTTTCATTTCATGAGAAGAGAGAGTTGTTTCTTGAGGTGGACTCTGCTCCTGGTAAAGATGAGGTGAAGACACTGTGATGATTGTTGAAATGACAACATAGGAATTAGAACATTACATAAACATCATTACTAAAGCAACAGCAGGGTTTGAGAGGATTGACAACTCCCTGAAAACTCAGATGATGGTTAGCATTTTTTGGCAATAATGTATTTTTAAGGCTTTTTTTAGTTAAAGTATTTTTTAGTTAAGATATGAATTTTTTTAGACCTAATGCTATTATACACTTAATAGACTATAGTATATTGCATTTTATAAATTTTATTTGCACTGGGAAGCCAAAAAGTTCATGTCACTCACTTTATTATAATATTTGCTTTGTTGTGGTGGTTTGGAATGAGACCTGCAATATCTCTGAGGTATGCCTGTACTTTTAAATGATATTATAATATGATTGAACCCAAGGTAGTTTTGTCTGAAGAAAGGGTAGGAGTTTTAGAGGTTCTAGAAAGTTCAGTTCAAGCAGTTAATTGGGGAAAAAGGTAGGAAATCAGTTATATCTCTGAAGTCAGGCAAACATATTGTGAAGCCTTGCTTCTTATTAGATGCATGATTTTGAATTCATGTGTTTTTTTAAAAAGATTTATTTATTTATTTATTTATTTGAGAGAGAGAGCAAGCATAAACAGGAAGGGCAAAGGGAGAACTCCCACTGAACAGGGAGTCCCATGTGGGGCTTGTTCTCACAACCCTGATATCACAACCTGAGCCAAAATCAAGAGTTGGCTGTTCAATTGACTGAGCCACCCAGATGTTCCTGAATTAAGGTGTTCTTAAGCTTGTTGCTTCATCTATAAAATGAATACTATTGCACAGGTCTTTTTTTTTTTCCTATTTTTGCAGGTAAGGAGAAAGACATCAATATAAATAACTAACAAGTGCCTGGAGACAGTAGGCCTTTAAGATACTGTTGTGTTTTTGGTCGTGGTGATGGTGGTGCTTAAAGAGGGACGTGGTACAAATGGGACAGGAGGAGAGGTGTACAACACAGTCATTTGCAGAACTGAATTTAGGGGTTTGGTTATATCCAGCAATGCAACCAGTTGAGGCTCAATCTATCTCAACTCCGTAGTGAAATTCTCCTGGGCCCAAACAGCCCAAAGTCAATGATAGAGAGATTGATTATGGGGCAGCACCAGGGATAGCTCCCAGTGGTCCTCTAAAAGACAGGCAACTTGTGTTTCTTCTTCCACTTCCTACTTGGGCTTTCAAAGTCTAGTTTTTCCTTCCTTCCCTCCCTCCCTCCTTTAAGATTTATTTATCTGAGAGAGAGAGAGTGAGGGAGGGATGGGGAGAGTGGAGGGAGGGGCAGAGGGAGAAGAATTGGGAGAGAATATCCAGCAAACGCCCTGCTGAGCATGGGGCCTTTGTGGGTCTTAATCTAAGGATCCTGAGATCATGACCTATGCTGAAACCAAGAGTCAGATGCACAACCAACCGAGCCACCAAGGTGTCCCAAAGGTAGTTTCCTTTTAAGACCATTTCCAATTTTTTTCTTTTTCTTTTTAAGACTTAACTTATTTATTTATTTGAGAGAGGGAGAGAGAGCACAAGATGGGGTTGGGTCAGAGGGAAAAGCAGAATGCCTGCTGAGTGGGAAGACTGATGGGGGCCTCCATCCTGGGACTCTGGGATCATGACCTGAGCCAAAGGCAGATGCTTAACCAACAGAGCCACCCAGGCACCCCTCCAATATCTTAATGAAAACCAAGTCAAGTCCCTCATCCACCCACCAGCCTCAGTAATGATGTGTGATGATGGCTATGGTCTACTAGATGGGGCCAAGGTGGGTAAATTTCTCTCTGACTGGATGAGAACTGCTGCTAAGTATTTTCATAATCTTTTGGTTGTCTTATTCCTTTTGGTTGGTAGATTTTTAAGACCAATATCACACAGGACACAGTTGTGTTAGGGTTTGTTTTTAGCTATTTTGCAAGTATTATGTAAAAATAATAAAGTCACCCAATGATTTATATTTTAAAATAAAGTATTTTTAAACTAGAATTTTGAAGTTAGCAAGAAAATTATACTATGATAGAATTTCAAAAACAAAATTCAGAAAAAAAAATAACATGTTGCTTAGGAATACATATCTTTGTGGTAGTGAGTAAAAAGAAGGCAAGAGAATAACAAACAAAAAATTCAAAATAAAGATATCTATCTCTGTTTGGTGGGAGGTCGATCAAATTGAGGAGGAATTTACTGGTAACTTTCTCTGCTCTGGTCATGTTTTACTTTTTAGGCAAGATTACATGTTTATTAGATGGGGGAATTTCCAGAATTACTGAAGTTATTTCAGGTAACTCCCTCTTTCTCTGCCTAATCATAAATGCAAATTTTTAAAATCCCTATTATTCTATATAAGACAATATAGAACCATTTTAACTATGTACCAGTTATGAAGGTAGACACCCTTCCAGCTAAATTCCATGGAGCTGGCACCAAAGACATCAGTTTGCTCCCACATCATTTATTGTTCCAAAAATGCTTATTTATAATTGAGTTAGTATTAGAAAGGCTTATAATGTTTAGCATTATTTACCACATAAGAAACTCATTGGCACGTATGCCTGGGACTAACGCTTTGGATTACTGGACTTGGAGTTCAGTGTCTTAGAGTGGGATTAATTTCTATTGTTATCATTCCACCACTCTGGTGACATAAAGATTTAAGAACCATTTAACCATGTCCAATTATATTTCCTTCTAGAGTTAATTATGGTGCAGAAGAGTTTTCTTTCTTTTTCTTTTTGTTTTGTTTTTCTCTCATTTTTGAATGCTGGATGGTTTGTGGCCTTGCATTTCTTTGCTTTGAAATTTCTGCCAAATAGATTGGGCTCATTGCCCAGAGAGATTAGAATTGAGAGGTGAGTAGATAAATTAACAACCAGTTGTGATCCAAGGACCTTCTCAGGGACTAGCTTCTCAGAAAAGGGCAGATTGGTGGGTTTTCAATAGAAAGTGTCCTGAATTTGAAGAAAGAATTCCTGAGTTCAAGTACAAGCTCCAAATACTACCAGCTGCTTAAGACCCTGGTTAGGTCTATTAGCTTCTTCAGTCTCTGTTTATTCTTCTATAAAACTGAGAGTGCTAACAATTGTCACTCCTTCCACAGTATCAGAATTGAGTGAAATAAACATAAACAGTTCTGTGCATAGCAAATATCCATACTATTGTAAGATACTATTATTATCCTCCACTTCTCTTTATTTCTGTTCCCCTAGCTAATTTCTCATGAAGTCCTGTCAGTACTTTCTAGATATCTCTAGGATATGCCCGCTTCTCTGCTTTCACCACAGACTAACTGAAACTGATTTTGTTTGTTTGTTTGCTTGTTTCTACTAAGTTAGAGTTGTAGCTTCTTATCTGTCCTTCCTCCTCCTTATTGTCATGCAACTCATTTTCCTAACTGGAGCCAGGGAAATCTCTTAAGAAATGCAAATCTGATTATAATACTCTTGTGCTTAAGACCCTCCGCTGACATCCCATTATTACCGGGATAATGATACCAAACCTTAAGCTGGTCTAAAATCTCTGCGTGGTCTGCCCCAAGTAAGTTCTCCTCCTTCATCTCACCCCATATCCCTCAAATTTTGAGTCACAGTGTCATGACCATGTAGACAAGTTTCTTTCTCTCTCTCTCTCTCTCTCTCTTTCTCTCTCTTTTTTCTTTTTCCTTTTTATCCTACTTGCTTGCGTATGACATAGTTCAAAGCATTAGTCACAGCCTATTCATCTCACAATCTAATTCAGGAAGGCACGATTTAAAAATGAAACAAAAGATGCGGAAAGAGAAAGATGAGATTTTATGTACTGGGAACATGGATGGGACTCTGAATGTTGTTATTTCACTATTGCCTTATTCTTGAATTCAAAGCATTCCAAAGATAATTCACAAGGTAATATATTTTGGGGAAGTGTTTGATAGTGAAGTGGAAGGCACCTTGATGGATGGGGCTGGGAAACCTTCATAAGCTCACGGATATTGACAGAATGACATTTTACTCTTCCGAGTAGTACTTACTTCTAGGTAATAGGTAGGGAAATTTAGTATGTTGCCTGTCTTTTCTAAAACATTTTTTTATGCTTTGACACGTTGAGTTGGATTGATTCACCTGTGTAATTGAAAAGTATAATTTGGTCTTAGTGTAATTGGTCTTCTCTTGGAATGCTTATCTGACAGGATAGATCAATTATTAGGTTGGTTCTGCCTTCTACCTACACACAGACCAGAACATATGTAAATTTCTTCTGGAAATTCTCTTGTTAATGATATCCATATATAAACACACATGCGAAGCTTTCATTACATCTGCCTACTAGTGCCTCTTTCCCTATGTCTCTGTTTCTCTCTCTGCACACATATGAGTATGTGTATAAATATACACATAAATTAAGTTTTCATTCATATTTATTACTTCTGTTAACAATAATTTTACTGTATTTCATAAGGCTTCACTAATATCTTTAATCTGTAAATATGGAAAAAGCAAGAAGGGTGGTTAATCTTATCTTGTAAATTCTTAATAATTATTTGCCCATATGAAAAATGTTTATGTATTCTTATTCAAGTTACGTACCATAAATGAAGTTAAAATTGGTCTTGCTTTTGCATGTCTTCCTGCTCCCGTCCATCTACCTTTCAAACTGCTATCAGAGTTACCTTCATAAGACACAAATCTGATGGTAACACTCTCCTGTTGATGAATCTTGCTGAGTCCCCATGACCTAAAGGAACAAGACCAAACTTACTTGCTTTTGAAATCTCACTCAACTTACCTGACATATGTTGCCATTCTCCCCCTTTATGCCTCAAATGTCAGTCACAATGAACTTTTCAATATTTTCCATATACGTCATGTCTTGTCACGACTTGGGAATTTAACATTCCAGGGATATCTTTATCTTTTTTTATATCTAGAAAAATATTATTTATCCTTGAAGACCTAGCCAAGTGTCTCTTTTTTCCTATGAACATTTTCTTGATTTCCTTAAGCAGAGTAAGTTCATCCTTTTTCCCTGGAATACTCACTTTATACTATTTTTTTTTTTTTGAGAAGTCATTCATTTATTTTAGAGAGAGCGAGAAATGGAGAGTACTGTGTGGGGAGGGCCAGGAAGAGTCATGCTGAGCATGGAGCCCAATGCAGGACTTCATCTCATGACCCTGAGATCATTACCCTGAGATCACCTGAGCTGAAACCAAGAGTCTGAGGTCTAAAGCACTGTGCCACCCAGATGACCCACTTTATACTATTTTTAAAGTTCTTGCTGATTAATGATTAATGTTGCAATTGTTTGCTAACATGTTTCTCTTTTTGATTGTGACTTCCTCTATTGTAAGAACCTGATATTAAGATACAATTAAGTTGCTACCACTAAAAAACAAATGAACAAAAATAAGGTGGCTTAAGGAAGATAGGTTTGTTCATAGCCATCTGATCATAGGCAGTATGATATGCATAGGCATAGAATGGCAACTCTATGATGTTAGGACAAATCCTCCTTTTGTCTTTACCTCTTATCTTCCAAATCTCTCCATCCTGTCATCTAAGGTAGTTGCTCTAACTTCTGCCACGACATCTATATTCCAGTCTGTGAGAGAGAAGGAGAAAGGTAAAGGGGCGGCACAAGACCCAAAATTTGACTATCTACATCGCTTCCAATAACATTGGTCTATAGGCTGGGAGAATGGCTATCAATCTTTGCCCGCTCGAAATACTACAACTACTCAAGGAATGGAGAAAAGTACTGAGCAATACAACAATTCTTTATCATAGAACACATCTTTGAATTCCCAATGCCTAGTATAGTGTTGGTTCATATTAGGAATCATTAAATATTTGGTGAATGAATGGAAGCATTGCAAATATCATAGCAATTTAGAACCACAATGGACCTGTAAATCATCTAGCTCTACCCGCTCATTTTACAGGTGAGACAGCTAAAGACTTCATGATTTTTCTGATTATACTATATAACTGGATGTTCAGAAGCTTATTAGTAAAAAATCTTTTTCAAGACAGTAAAATTACTCTGATAATTTCAAGGGATCTTTAATAGAATAGTATGCTTTTTAAAGGGGAGATTGTATCTCTGTTGTGTTTCTCTGAAAGCTTTTCTTAACAGACTTTATTTTCAGAGACCAATGGGAAATCAAAACAAAACTAGGCAAGTTAGAATTGAATCTTTATAATGAAATATTAAAATGCAATTAATATTTGAAACTTAAAAATTAATTTTTTGTTAAATGTGATACAAGTACATGACAAAATTGATAAGATGATAGCATGACCAGCAGATGTGCTTCCAGCCCTGCCACAGCCACCCAGTTACTCTCCTTTGGGCCACCATCATCCTCATTTTCTCATATAGCATTCCTGGAGGTTCTATGCATGCAAACATGGATGGTGACATGTAGTCTTCCATCTTACTTTTTTTTCATTTTATTTATTTTGGAGATCTGAGAAGCATATTTTATTTTTATTATTTATTTATTTATTTTAAAATATTTTATTTATTTATTTAAGAGAGAGGGAGGGAGAACACAGAGGGGACAGAGCAGAGAGCCTGATGTGGGGCTCCATCCCAGGACCCTGAGATCATGACCTGAGCTGAAGGCAATAGCTTAACCCTTTGAGCCACCCAGGTGCCCCTGAGAAAGCATGTTTTATTTTATTTTATTTTATTTTTAAAAGATTTTATTTATTTATTTGACAGACAGAGAGATGGCAAGAGAGGGAACAGAAGCAGGGGCAGTGCGAGAGGGAGAAGCAGGCTTCCCACTGAGCCTTCAGCTCAACACAGAAGTTGATTCCGGCAACCTGGGATCATGACCTGAGCCGAAGGCTGACACTTAACGACTGAGCCACCTAGGCACCCAAGAGAGGGCATATTTTAAATAAAGCAAGGTGCAACTGTGGAAACATGGGCTTACTTTATGTAGTGCAACCTCTGTTATATTCAAAAGGTGATCTTCAAAATATACTACACTTTCTTTACAGAGCTGGAGACTGGCCCCACCACTTGTAGCTATCAGACCCTTTTTTTTTTTTTTTTTTTTTTTGGTTCGTGCTCTCGATACCCTAGCTCTATGTCAATTTCAAGGACAGTCCAGGTCCTTCCCAATGTTTGGCCCATTTTTCAAGTTTCAGCTTTAATATGAATTCTTCAGAAAGGCTTCCCAAACTCTTCTCCCTTTTGTTCAAAGCTTACCTCAGCCCTGACTGTTATTTCTGAAAGCAGGCTCTTTATATGCTTCCTGGTACTCAACTTGTCTGTAATTGTGTTGTTTATTTATTTGTTTACTTGTTTAGTGCCTTAGTGCTCCCCTGAAATATAATCTCCACTGAGGTAGGGACAACATCCATCTTAGCCATCTTGTATATCTAGCATCTTGTTTGGTACACAGTCAGGATCAATGAGTATTTGGTAAATGAAAACAACAACCACAAAAAACAAAACAAAACAAAACAAATGACCGATAAATAGATTCCTCTCCGAAGCCTGTTTGTTAACTCATCTGTGCCCCCATCTTTATTTTGCTGACCATATTTTCAATCCCTTACCCACAAAAATATATAAAATATAAGATATGTAAAAAGAAAAGTTTTGAGGAAAGATATAATGGCTCTTTCCTTTTATCCTGATAAATAACTTTATAAACACAACTGATCTACTGAATCCTTTCATGTAGGATTTCACACAGCATCAGAAATTTTTAAAAGGCAACATTTTCTCAACAACCTCTTCTCATCCCATGTTTTCCTTTACTGTTTTTTTGTTGTTTTAACTTCTCTGATACTAAATAGGTTAATTACTACCTAGGAAAACTTGACAAATATGGGTAGTGAAGCATTTAGCAAGAATCTTTTAAAATAAAATCAGATAATCATTTCAATGATCAACAAAATTAATCTTAGTTCTAGGAATGAAGTAAGGTTAACAATAGTGAGGCAGCAACTGAATGATGTTTGAATTTGGTGTGTTCATATTAATTCTTCTTACATCAGCATTGTTCACAATGTCATAACCAAAGAGCTTACGTGCTTACGACCAAAATGCATAAGTAAATAGTGAGCCATATTTGACTGCTAAGGAGTTAGTACTACATAGATATTAAAATAAGAATTCTATAGTTACCAGTTTTTTTTTTAAAGTCAATGTCTTTGTAAGTATATTAGACATTTATTCTCTCTTACAATTCTTTCATTATTCTCTCGTTGCTTTTAAAATTTTCTGTTAATGCTTTATCTAAAGTTTGATTATATTTCATTCATGATTACTCTTTCATTCTCCAACAAACATTAATTAGGCACTTGTAACATGTCAGGCATTGTGGGGACATAGGGATATGGGATATCCTAAGAATACCTAAGCATAAAGTCTCTATTGTTTTCTGCTGCTAAGATTCTTTATTTTTTTCCCAAATAGTCAAAGCTATTTCTTGCCACATACCAAATAACTTTTAAAAAGTATACATTTGAATTACCATTTTAAAATTAGATATAGTAATATAGGTGCATGGGAGAAAATTTTAAAAGTACATATAAGAAAAAAATTAAAAAGTCACACTTCATTGACTAATTAGAAATCTATCTCTCTAGGGAAACCTGGGTGGCTCAGTCAATTAAGCTTTGGCTTTTGGCTCAGGTCATGATCTCAGGGTTCTGGGATCAAGTCCCACATTGAGTCTGCTTCTCTCTCTGCCTCTGCTGCTCCCCCTGCTTATGTTTGCTCTTTCTCTATCTCTCTGACAAATAAATAAATAAAATCTTAAAAAAAAAAGAAATCTCTCTAATCTTCCAATTATTTTTCTAAGTATAAGTACATGATTATAACTATGCTATTTGTTTACAAATGATTTTATATTATAGATGTAGTTTGTAACTTTTTTTACATAACCGTCTACTGTGAACACATTTGAATAAATGAACATATGTATTAGAAACAAATATGATTAACATATTTAATACCATCATTTGTTCAATCAATCCTTATCGTGCATTATTCTTTTTTTCAATCTATTGTACAAATCACTGTGGCAAATATGCATATGCATACATCCTTATTTTTAAGCTAAGTTTTCTGTAAGTATAATTGTAGAATAATGATAATAAAGCCTTACTAAATGCCTTCAATGTATTGACTCAATTCTTGCTTTATATATTCACTCTTCTAATCCTCAGAATGACCCTATGAGGTAGTAACTCAGATACTGATGCATAAAAAAGACCACATTTGATTGAATTGAAAGGCCATCAGTTATAAAAAACACCATTATTACATGCAATTAAAAAAGAAAGCAAATATTGCCAGTTAATTTCAGAGTCAATTCAGCGACCCAGAGATTACAGCTATTTACTCAGGTAACCATATACTAGGGATAGGATATATACTCGTTTTTTCAAGGGTTGTTAGATTCTGGGTCCAAGTTGTTTCCAATACCTGGCGATTCAAAATGGCAGTGTAAATCCCTGTTAGAGTAGGTCCACATGTGAATAAAGTAACAAAGAGAGTTCTTATTCAGATATAGTTCACAGTGGGAAATTTGGCAGTCTTTTCCAATTTTCCAAATATATCGTTGCAACAGACTTACTTAACACTTGGCAAAATTCTCATACTCATTGCTTGACTTAGCAATAAGAGACATTACAATGAAGTAAAAGTTATTATGGTAGAAAATCCCACATGAAAGTCCCTGAAACTGCCCTAAACCTCTCAGCCAAAATGGTGAGTCAAAGACAGTATCTTTACTAGAGTAGATCAACATAGTAATCTAGTTAACCATGGTCTGTGGTATGTGAGTAACAATCAAGTGAATGAATGACTGTGTGTGTGTGTGTGTGTGTGTGTGTGTGTGTAATACCCATCAAGAATTTATCAGAAGCGGTTTATATTCACAGAGTTTATTCATGGTCTTATCCAAGGGGACTTGAACTATATTTCAAGATTCTACAGAACAACACATTGGTACCACTGATGACATATTAATTGGAGCAGATGAGCAAGAAGTGGCAAGTATTCTAGATGTTACACTACAACCCTGTTTGAGAGGCTGGGAGAGAATTGCGAGTAGAAGTCTTGTCAACGTGTCATGCTGCAAACAGGGTATCCGGTCATCTGTTCTGTAGAAAGAGGAAAGTGGCCCGAGGTAAAGACATTTACGTGGGCTTCAACGAAGGTGAGGCAAGGAAGTCTGGAGAAGTGGTATCTAAGTAGACCTATGGAGATGAACAAAATGTCTTTTTTTTTTTTATTGCTCCAGAGAGAATCCTTTGTGGATGAGACACTGAACAGCCACGTGATCAGGATGAGACGAACAGTTGATGTCATCCCACCAGCTATCCACATACATCAATAGAAGTTCTAGCTGAAGGGAAGGGAGTCTTTAATGGGTGGGGTAAGAAAGACTTAATGACTATTAGATTGGCTTCAAGACCAACTACAGCAATGGTACCTGGAGCTTGCCCAACTAACACTTCTTCCATGAATTCCCCTCAAACTTTGACTAATCAGAAATTATCATCACATGTTTCAAATCCTATAAATGTATAAAAGGTGTACAAAAATGCTATGGTATATTATAAAATAGGATTAAATGTTCATTCAGGTCATATATTAAACACAATAAACATTACATGATTAGTAGTCAATCATTTTGTTTAACTTCTTGAATTTCATCAGCATTTAGAAGGATGATTTACATGATAATTTTTTTAAAAAATCATACTGCTCTATTCTTTGAATACAATAAGATGTGGCTTTATAAAAGAAGAAACATATATAGAAAGTATTTGTAATAAAGATAAGAAAAGGCTTGGAGATAATAAAGAATAAAGGAACTAATTGGGTCAGGAATTTGAAATAGTTATTGCACCCACCACTGCGTTTCTTTCTGAAGGTGAAATTCTTGATAACTAGGTCCTAAAGAGACATAAAATGATGAGGAAAGTTTTATGTGACACCAGATATCATGCATTTGTAGAAAACATTACAAAAATATTTTTATTTTTTTAAATTTTAAAAAGATTTTATTTATTTATTTGACAGAGAGAGAGATCACAAGTAGGCAGAGAGGCAGACAGGGTTGGGAGGAAGCAGGCTTCCCGCTGAGCAGAGAGCCTGATACGGGGCTCGATCCTAGGACCCTGAGATCATGACCTGAGCTGAAGGCAGAGGCTTAACTCACTGAGCCACCCAGGCAACCCACAAAAATATTTTTAAACATATTATTTAGAAGGAGTTCTTTATAAGCATTACATAGTGAACTTTGAACAAACATAATGGAGATTGTTGTAAGTTGCAGATTTAGAGAGGAGGAAATAATACTAATTTTTATTGAATGATTAGTATTTGGTAGGCATGTTTTATAAGTGATCTTATAGATTTTTAGAGAGATTATACAATTTATCTGACATTATGTAAGTAGTATGTTGTGGTCCGAACTTGAATTCAGTCTTCCTAAGCCTGTATGTGTTCTTTTGACTGTATTAGGCTGTAGAATATAAAACATGTTCTTGATATAACCCCATTCCTATATCGATTCTTTATTAAAAATAGCATTCATACTTCAAATTTTATAATATAACAAAGACATACATGGTGTATTTTAAGCTAATACAGACTAAGTATAACATCCTCTTGGTCTAAGTTAATGTAGGTTGAACCATATGAAATTGTCAATATTGATCATTTTTGATGCACATAAATGGTTACACTATGTTTCAAGCTGATAGAAAGATAGAGCTCTAAGGAGCAGTCCCTAATAGCTGAGTCTAACATATGTGCCTTGATTTTGCGAGGCACTGGTCTGGCCCTTACAGATTGGCTGGAGGTTACCTATGGAACGTAAACTACCTTAAAGGGAGTCAGACAAGGTTCTTTGTGTGAACATGGTGAATTAAGACAAAAACAAGCCTGCTCTCAGTATTGTTTTGAGCACAAACAAATAGAATGTCATCGTGCAGGGGCAACTGGGTGGCTCAGTTGATTAAGCATGTGGCTCTTGCTTTCAGATCAGGTCATGATCTCAGCATTATGGGATCTGGCCCTGCATCACTGGGCTCCATGCTCAGCAGGGAGTCTGCTTATCCTTTTCCCTCTGTTTCTCTCCCCATCCACCCTGGCCCTGTCTCTGGAATGAGCAAATAAAATCATTTTTGATTGCTCAACTTCAAAAATAATCAAATATCCCCATCTATCCATTAACGCCAGAAATGCTTCTTTTTTTTTTTTTACCAATCACAGCTTTAGCCTTGCTTTGTTGACCCCTCTTTCTTTATAAAAATTATTAAGATATCTAATCATGGTATTCCCCCCTTTCTAAGAGCCCCCAAACTAGAGTAAACCCTGTTGCCTTGAATACTCCCCCCAGATCACCTTAGGCCTAAATCCTGGAGGTATCTTCCAATTCCTTCTTAGGGAGACATCCCACAGTTGCCCACCTTGTGTGGTTTCCCTTGTTACAGTGAATGAATAAACCCAACCTTGATTTTCAGATGTGCTGCTAGCAGGCTCTGGCTGCAGGGCATGGGCCGAAGTGGAGGTTCCCAAAATTCATTTGAGATTTGCTGCCTTAGACCAGGATCCATGATTGAAGAATAGGGTACATGTCTGAGAGTCCTCAGATGTCTGGCTCTCTGAGGCACCTCTCTGCTCCCAGTGATTTGGTCTTGATTGCTGGTGATCATTAGCTCAGAAAATCTGGAGTATGTGCTCCCTCAAACAATTTCCATCAGACTGCTGTTGGGGACTTATTAGGTCAAAGGGACCTCTTTGAAAAATGCCTCAAATCATGTTTCAGAGGTGATTACAGAAAGATATTGTGGTGAGATGGATGAAATAGAAAAAGGGGATTGAGAGTAAAAAAATAAAATGAGGGGAACCTGGGTGGCTCGGCGGGTTAAGGCCTCTGCCTCTGGCTTGGGTCGTGATCCCAGGGTCCAGAGATTGAGCCCCGCGTCAGGCTTTCTGCTCCTCGGAGAGCCTGCTTCCTCCTCTCTCTCTCTCTGTCTGCCTCTCTGCCTACTTGTGATCTCTGTCTGTCAAATAAATAAATAAAATCTTCAAAAATAAATAAATAAAATGAAAGATACCATACTTTAAATCCAACGTAAACAGTGTCAAGATGATATTGGATCTTGAAATTAGGGAGCCTGAGATATGCTGGCTGAGACAGAGGGTCACCCTAGCTCTGTAGGAATACAAGCTGTGCAAAGTCCAAACTGAGAAGAAAATACTACCTGTTGGGTAACACAAATGTAAACGAAATGCTGGTGTTCCACCTTAAAAAAGCATGGAAGATTTTATTTTGCCCTGAAAATAATTTAAAATTGAGTAAATATTACTGACCACTTTGACCATAAAACGATTTCATTATGAAGTATGTAAAACATGATTTTCAATATATGTCCTCAGTAGCCGACAAAGCAGTGATTAATTATGACTGAGTTAGCATTTGATAATAATTCTGAATATTGTAAAACGAGGACTTTATTTTTCATAATTTGTTCTTATAAAAAATATTCCGAACACAAGATTTGTATATTGAACCCAAAGAGAGCCTTATATATCACTCAACTTCAACATTTTGCCATCTGGGTTTCCCTGTTCTCCTATTCTTTTCCCCTCCCTGTTGGACCAATTTAAAGCAAATCCAAGAGGCGCCTGGGTGGCTCAGTGGGTTAAGCCTCTGCCTTCAGCTCGGGTCATGATCTCAGGGTCCTGGGATCGAGCCCCGCATCGGGCTCTCTGCTCAGCAGGGAGCCTGCTTCCCTTTCTCTCTCTGCCTGCCTCTCTGTCTACTTGTGATCTCTCTCTCTGTCAAATAAATAAATAAAATCTTTAAAGCAAATCCAAGGCATGATCTAAGTTTAATACTTTACTTCTGAGATGGATTGTATGAAGATATCTCTGAAGATAATTAGCCAAATGTCTCCATGTATTTGGAAGGTGTCGGTTATTATATAAGTGAAACAGTTTCATTAGTCTAGAAAAGGCTTTTACCTTCTTCCACAAGCCTATCTGATAGGAAAGGTGGGAAAACAGTCATGTTATTTAGATACAAACATTATTTATTTTTATTTACTATTTTATTTATTTATTTATTTTTGGTTTTTATCCTACTTTATTAGATTTTTTTCTTTCAGCAGTATTGAGGTTCTTTAAAAAGTTGAAAATAGAACTACCTTACAACTACTATTAGTAGCAATTACACTGCCTAATAATTACACAAAAGATACAAAAATACTGATTTGAAAGGACACATGCGCCCTGATGTTTATAGCAGCATTATCAACAATAGCAAAATTATATAAATCTATCTTCCTATCCATTATCTATCTATCTAATCATCTGTCTCTATCTATCGATCTATCAATCTATCATCTAATTTATCTTCTTACTTGGCCACTTCCTTCTTTGGATTTCAAGATGCATGAGGGCAGAGAATTTTGCCGTTCTTTTTTTTCTTAAGATTTTATTTATTTATTTGACAGACAGAGATCACAAGTAGGCAGAGAGGCAGGCAGAGAGAGAGGAGGAAGCAGGCTCCCTGCTGAGCAGAGAGCTAGATGCAGGGCTCCATCCCTGGATCCTGGGATCATGACCTGAGCCAAAGGCAGAGGCTTTAACCCACTGAGCCACGCAGGTGCCCCAATTTTGCTGGTTTTAACTAACGTATCTGAAACCCTTAGAGAGTGCTCAGCATCAAATAGACATTCAATAAATATTTTTTAAAAAACTTTCCCTAGATCTTCTTTTAAGCATATACGTAAACAAACACGTGTACACACACACACTTCAAAATTAGAATCACAGTAAGTTTTTAATTTGACTGATTTTCCCAGTGATGCTTTATCTTATCATTAACTATTCTACAAAAGGTATAATTTTAATGGCTACACAATAATCCAAATTACGCCTTTATTATAATTTATTTTGATTTTTTCTAATCATGGAAAATTTCTATTTCAACACCTTTTTATTTAAGTCAGAATGCATATTTCTTATTATTTTCTCAAATGACAGCATGGGTCATTCAGCTGTTTTGCATTTTATTAATAATAAACCTCAACATTCTTTGAGAGCACATGGATCTGTTATAATTAGCCTCTTCTCCCTCCCAATATTATTTCTCCCTCTCCCCATGTGGTCCACTCTCTACTCATGTTGGGTTGCTTCTTTCCTTTTCTGACCTGCCCTAGTTCACTGTGTTACACATTTGCTTAACATCTACCATGTGGCATGCATTTCTCTGTATGCTGGCATTCAAAGATAAATAAATATTTACGTTTTGAAAAGCTTTCTTTAACAATGTACTCAAATTCCACCTCAGGGCAAACAAGAAACCCTATTTCTGGCCAATCACAGCACTGGCTATTATAGCAATTAGCCTTTGTGATTTGTTTTGTCACCTGATTTTGCCATATATTGTAAATTCTCAGAGAGCAGTGCCTCAATCCCTTTAGGCTGCAATCACAAAAATACCATATACTGGGTGGCATCTAAACCACAGAAATTTATTTCTCACAGTTCTGGAGCCTGGGAAATCCAAGACTGATGTGCCGGCAGATTTGGTGTCTAATGAGAGCCTGCTTCCTGGTTCAGAGACAGCTGTCTTTGTGCTGTGCTGTCACATAGTGGGAGGAGCATAGGAGCTGGGGCGGGTGGGGGGTGGGGGGGGGTGGTGTCTCTCTTTTCTAAGGGCAAGCTAATCCCATTCATGAGGGCTAAACTTTCCTGACCTAATCGCCTCCCAAAGACCCCATCTCCTAATACCACCACACCAAGGGTTAGATTTCAACATATGAATTTTAGGAGGACATATCTGATACATGGCAAGCAGTGATTTTGTTTTGTTCATTTGTGTGACCTCATCAAAACATACAGTGCCTGACATATGATAGACCTTCAATTCATGTTCACTGAATTATTGAATGCATAGGTAAATAAATGAATTTTTAAATTCATGAATAAAGGAATCAATGGTTCTTAAGTATACTGGTTCATAACTTACTCTGTTTTTCAATGCTCAACTGAAATGCATCTCTTCTAGTCCTTTCTGTGTTCCTTCTTTTTCCCGCAACTAGAGTCCTGTTCTGTCCTGTCCTCCTCATATTCAGAGAGCACTTAGAACATTCTCAGCAGCATGTGTAGTACCTTTGACACTGGGGCAGATAATTTTTAACCCCTTCTCTATTATTTCACACTTAGGACAAATTATTTTTATCCCCATTCTGTTATTTTCAATAATAATCATGAAGTGAAATCAATAATAATAATCAGAAAAGAAAACAAACCAGAAAAAAAGTAACAGACCAATATTTCTCAGAGAATAAACTCACTGAGGTACAGAGACTAATTTGCACACAAAATGACAAAACTGAAGGAATTCAAGTTTTTTTTTATTTTAGAATCACTATGCTATCATTGTTCACTTCAAATCTCATGCTTAAATGCAAGGATATGCAATACCACAGCAGTCTGAAGAGACACTGAATTACTCAAAAATGGTTACAAATTTCATCTCAAAATGCACATGTGTAGCAGGCGTGGTCTGTATAACAGGATTTTGAATGAACTTTGACACGCATACAATGTTTATAAGAGGATAAGTAAAGTTTTCTAATTTTAAACTTGTATATGCATATTATTAAAATTCAGCAGGAACCACAGCAGTAATTGCTTTGAATTTAGTTCTATACAAGATTTTTTTTAGGGAAGAATATTTTGTCTTTCATATTGTTTAGAATTGCTACAACATGGTGATAATAAAAAGACAGACTCAACTGTGGTGGGTTTATTATTGTTATTAACTTCTCTACGGACATTGTAGCCTCCTCTTACCTTTCCTCAAGGCAGATTGTCCCCACCACTCTACTCTCCATACACCATGTTTTTTTTTTTTTTTTTCTTTTGACCTACCGCTGTTGTCTTGTCTCTGTTGGAAAGTTCCAGGACAGAGGGCATACTGGATACCTTCCTGTTCTTTCTCCTTACACTCTTCTGGTTCATCTTTCATTCTAGCCCTGATGGTTAATTTTCTATATCTACTTGGTGAGGCCATGGGGTGTCCAGGTAGTTAGCCAGAGATTTTTCTGGGTGTTCCTGCAAGAGGACTTACGAGTAAGACTTACATTTTCATTGGTGAAGTGAAACATATTGCCCTATGTAATGCAGGTGGGTTTCATCATTAGTGGAAGACCTGACTTGAACAAAAGTGTAACCCTCTCCTGAGCAAAAGAATTCTCCAGCAGTCTACCTCTGGAATTAATCTGCTCCCCTGGCTTTTTTGAGTCTCTGGCCGGCTGTCCACATTACAGATTTGGAGATATGGAACTGTCAGTCTCCATTATCATGTGAGATAATGCCTTTTATGACACTTTCATAGCTTAAGTAACGTGTAGATACCTGCAATATTGACAGGCATTTTGAGGATAAAAATGAAACATTTTTCATGTGGTTTTTGGTGGAAGCTAGAACCTTGAATAGTTCTGGGGTAGAGAGGTGGGCATCAAACACTTCGACCAGCCATTTTATACCATGCCAACATTCTACCTAAACCTTTATTCTCTTGGGAATGAAAAAATAGCCCTGTATCTGTCTGATCTTCTGCACCATTTGAAAAATGATCATTTATCTAACTAATCAGGTGACTTGTTTCACGTATCACTACTTTGTGTTAATAATTAACATCACATAGTTCTACTGTAGCCCTTAAGATAGAGACAGGATAGAGAACTTTGCTACAAAGTAATGATCATAACAGAAAGAATAATAAGAGAGAAGGAATGAAAATGACTTGACACACATTTTAATAAAATTCTAGCCTGGGCAACAACAATAGCATTCTTTCTTTCCTCAATTCTCAAGTTGTCCAGTAGTACTTTACATCAGAGGTGGTCACTCTGCCCACGGAAAACAAGGGTGACCCAGGAGATGTCTTGTCCCTTTTAAGAAGATCATAAGGACAGCGCAACTCTCACTGTGGACAACCTGTGGATTCTCAGTATGTTCTACACTAGAGAGTGTCATTTATTACATTAGTTAATACCCCATGAAGAACAAGCCTGCCTAATTAGGTTAACTGTATTCCATGGTCTACTTTCAAAAAAAAAAAAAAAAAGAAAGGGTTTCATGGGTTCTTATGAAGTTATTTAATCCTCACTTATTTGTTTAGGCATGTACAAAGAAAAAGGAGATGTGTGGTGATGTGTGTCTCTTTCTAAAACACAAAAGAACTTATTAGACATTGGTTTTGAACTGAACTTTCACTGGACAAACTTTCACTGATTATTTGTTAACATTTGCTTCCCCATAAATCAATCACTTATTTTCATATTCAGGGTGGTCAGTGATCATGTCCTTTAAAGTTATTTATATTAGTTATGTTCCTTATGGTTTCTAAGGAAAGCATATGCTAGGTTCATGAAAGAATTTTGGAAGCACTGGGTTCGGTTTAGGGTCCTGTATTTTAAGAAAAGTATGAAGATGTAAAGGTTGATCCTTTAAAAGGTTCAAATCACATGATTTTTTCTTTCTAGGAGGAAAAAAAAGGAATGGAAATTTTTATCTTTTTGAGTCCCTACATGAAGATATTATATTCTCTTACATTATATATATATATATATATATGTTTATATATATATATATGTGTGTGTGTGTGTGTGTGTGTGTGTATTTAAATATATATTCTTCATACATGTATTTATTGACCACCTACAAGGTATAGCTATTAGGACAAAGAAATATGGAATGTGATTTAGCCCGTGTATTAGTCAGGATTCTCCAGAGAAACACAACCAATATGAGCTAAAGATTTCATCTGGAAAAGGAGGTATAAAATAAGTTATGCATTTGTTAAGACTTCTTCAGAATTTGAACTGGTTAACATGACGTGTAATATGTTGTGTGTTCAATAAAATACAATTTACTATTAGTAAAAACTTACAGTGTAAGTTTTTGAAATATTGAGTGAAGAAATTGTAATTCTGTAGAAATCTTCCTTTTTTCTTAACACTTTACTTCTGTGAATTCCTTAGCCCACATTTTTTTATATATAAAATAATCAATATATAAAAAATTCTTTCCACAATAAATCATTTAAGAAAAGGCTGTTACCAGTTTGCTCTTATCATCTTCCGTCTCAGATTACAAAGTCATAGATATTTTTTTAAAGGGCCAAATGGACATAATTGCTGAAGCTGTGTGAGGGGTTCACATAGGTTCACATCTTCTCTAATTTTGATGGGTTTGAAAATATTAATAACACATGTTTTAAAGATTATATATTATTATTTGAGATAGAACAGGGGAGGGGCAAAGGGAGAGAGAGAATCTTAAGCAGGCTCCACACCCAGAGTGGGTCTTGATGCGGAGCTTGATCTCACAACCCTGAGATCATAACTTCTGGGCTGAAATCAAGAGTCAGACACTTAACTGACTGAGCCACCCAGGCACCCCTCAGTAATACATTTTAAGAGATATGTTAGAGCAGATGAGACTAACTACCTAAGTACTGTGTGTATAACGTATTATTAACAAATATTCAAAGTGATGACTGAGTTCACCTTTCTGCTAGTTTGCAGATTTGTATGCATATATTAGTGGGTTGGGACCACAGTGGGCATGGGATACTCGTGTATTATTCAATGTTCATTTTTGTCTAATATTTGTCACCTACCTTTGGAATGGTTTCTCATAAAATGTATGTAGGCAAAAAGTTAAAATCGTGCATTTGTTGACATTTTAAAATAATAAATATAAATGTAAAATTTATATATATATTTATATATATATATATATAAATTCATGCAAGAAATGAATTTTTGACAACTCACCTTTATTTAAGAAATACCAAAAATGATAAAGAAAGGGGAAACACATTTTTTTTCTTTTGATTTAATCTAATTGACATTCTAAACCTATCAGTAAATACAGATTAGGACTGGAAGCAGCAACAATTGTATTTTTATTATAGGAACATAATATTATTAATATAAACATTCTACTACCATTCTATTATTATTTTTTTGAGTTATTTATTTATTTTAGAGAGAGAGAATGACTGGTGAGGGAGGAGCAGAGATAGAGAGAGAATCCCAAGTAGACCCCCTACTGATCATGGAGGCTGATGTGGGGCTTGATGCCATAACCCTGAGATGGTGACCTGAGCTGAAGTTATGAGTCTGACACTTCCTAAGCTGAGCCACCCAGGCACCCCACTACCATTCTGTTTTTTAAAAGTTTACACGTTCTGTGTATTTGCTGATCGATTTCCTGATTGTTAAGAAAAGAATTTGTGATCCCAAAAATAAGGAAATTTTTTCCACAACATACATTTATCTCCCTATGAAACATATTATGTGCATCAGTTGGAAGTGGTATTTCCTTTGACACCTACATAGCCAGGTAATTTTTTTTAGTCATATATGTTCTAACTTCTGGAATTTAATTTTGCACACACTGAAAGAGTGCTGGTTTTGGAAATCCTTAAGCTTCATATCTTTAACACCTTAAAGCCATTTTAACTTTAAGCTTCAGGCCCTATTGATTGATAGTCTCCCACGGATCATGAATGCATGATTCCCAGGCACGAGAACACAGAAAAATTCTCTCCTTTTTCTCTTCAACCTTGACAATCTTGGGGACAAATCTCTTAATATTTGGCTGGTTCTCCGTAAAAATCAAAAGGAGACAGAATCTGGGGCAGTTGACTGCATGACCATTGTGAGACTGTGACGGTCTGAGATCTCACCCTACTTGCAAACTAATAAGGAAAACTGCCATGGTCTCGTGCATGTTGGCAGCACACTTGAGACTTCCAGGGTCAGACAAATGATTTCATTATTAGCAGCAATAAGAGTAGCCAGAGTCTCAGTCTGTGCCAGTTCTTTGAGCCCAGTTTCCTGAAAGGAGAAGCAGAATCAGGTAGCAACTGTATGCTCATACTCAGCGGACTGTGTTACAGGAGAGGAACATGAGCTCAAGGAGCCCAAATCTTTTATAATGAGCAGTAAACCTGCCTAATATTTGCCCCAGAGGAAGACACTACCTTTATGAGAAAGGACAGTAAGCAGAGCTGCCGTTTGCTCCTGAGAGAGACGTAATCCCTAACTTTCCTCCATTCATTATACAAACATCTTGGAAAGATAGTCCAGAGCAACGGCAGCCCATGCCTCTGCTCATAAGATGTGCAGACATGCACAAGACCCATAGTAATTTGTCTCTTCACAGACACAGAAAGAAAAACGTTAAAAGGATCAAAAGTTTTTCTAGAACAGTAGTCAGTCGTGTGCCATACACGAGGCAGTGGGCTAGCACAAGAGGTAAGAGAACCCAAGAAGGGGAAGAATGACCTTGAATGGGAGCTAAAGCTAGAAGAGAGTTGTTTATGTTTACTGCTTGAGAGAAGAAACCAATAGAGAGGGAGACAGAGAGAGGAGGAAAAGCACAGAGGAAAATCTCCATAGGAGCAATTACTACAACCCTGTAGACAATACTGCTTTTCCTTCTGTTGGAAGCCTCCTCACATTGACAATACACAGATTTCCAACTGGGGTTAGATAAACTGAAACCTCAAATTCCTTGACTCCTGGACTTGCTTTGTTGTTACAAGGCCAACCAACTCTAACCTATTCTCTTTCTCTCTGTCCTTAGGCTTTTCTCCAAAGATATAAGGTCAATTTAATTCAATTTAACTGATTTGACCTGTTGGTGTTTATTGATTGCACTGCCACTGATTAAGCATCCTACCTGCTCTACTTCCTAATCATCCACAGTTTCTTCCTCTCTTGGAGTTGGAAAGAATGACTCTCAGGCCGCGCAGGCCTCCAGATCAGTAGGGAGATCCCTCCTTTAATGGAACTACGGATGAAATCCTGCCTGTTAGACTGTCTTTATGAGGAGACTCCCACTTCACTATTTTTCAGGTATGAATTTCGCAGAGAAAGGCGTCATGTCTATGGTGTGAAGTCAGAACTGATTTCAGTTACTTACCTGCTAGTGAAAGAAAAAAAAATTTTATTAAAGACAACAAATGACTGCCACTTTTATTTCCAGGGGCAGAGCTAAATATCTCGGTGAAACATAACATCACTTTGTGCTTTTACTTCAGATGAAGATATTTACCCATCTTCTGCCTGAGATAATAAACATTTATTGACGTTTGATGGCATTGGCTCTTTCTCCTATATTTGGGGAGGGGAAATGCACATTTTCTCTCATACAGCTGGTAGAGAGGAGTGGGGAGATTCCTTCCTGTGTGCACAGAAAGCAGCAGTTTGGCCCACCTGCTAATCAACCCCTGCTCCCACATTTACTGTGACTTGAGCATGTCACTAAACTGCCATTTTTAAACTACATCTCAAACGGAGTGACTAATACCTACCCTGTAGTTATTAATATATGCAGAACACTGAGTCCAGTGTTTGTGTGCTAAGAAAAAAATGAGTTAGTTTTGTTAATATCAATTACTAGAGAGCTACTGAATGTTCTGGAACATTCCAGAAACAAAGGGGAAAGGGAGAAATAATTCCCATTATTTCCATCATCTACACCAAATACACATTCCTACTTTGCTCAGATAATTTTTTTTTAATTCATCCTGTGCTTTGTTTATTCGATCTAAACCCAGTTCATTTTTTTAAAAATATTTTATTTATTTACTTGAAAGAAAAAGAGAAAGAGAGAGAGGGAGTGAAGGGAGAGTGGCAGAGGGAGAAGAAGAGAGAGAAGCAAGACCCCCTGCTGAGAAAGGAGCCCGACGCAGGACTTGATCCCAAGACCCTGAAATCATGACCTGAGCTGAAAGACTGATGTTTAATCAACTGAGCCACCCAGGTGCTTCTAAACACAATTCATTTGTTCATTCATTTTTTCTTTTTTTAACTGAGTAAACACTAATATTTTAGGATTTTATAGGCTAGTTGAGCATGAAGGAGGTTGAGAAAATCCAGGGGTTGGGGAACATTGAGAACACTGGGTTTATCTTAAACACACAGCTCAAAAGTTTGCAAATCCTTAGTGAATATTTCCCAGACCCTTAACCCCTGCCTTCCAGGTCAGTGCTTCTCCTCATTGTTACTCCTACACTGTTGGCTTGTACCGTCCCACTGTGTTATGTTAATGATTTAGATGCCTGTCTATCCACGTACATAATGAGCCCTCAGAACGTGTCCTTGACTTCTAGCACTGGGAAGATGCTCGATACATGTGTGAATGAACTCATAAATAAATAGCATTCTGAATAAGTTAATTAATGGCAGTAGAGAAGTCCAGAATGGGAACAAAAGTGTAGCCTTGTTTAATTAGAGCAGGGTACCTGACATCTTTACCTGCATGGGGGCCACATGAAGGCAGGCAGGGAGGCATGCTTTTGGTGTTATATGGAACAGCTATTTTATGGGGGACCAAGAACAAAAGGATAGGTCTTCTGGGGGGATTGGTCTACTTTAAGGCCCTTTCTTCATCCTGGGATTCACTTTCCCTACTCTACCTCCTACCCCTCTTCACCCAACATAATCCTATCAAAGGGAGTCTGGCTCAAGAACATTCTTGCTCAGTAGTAGTGGGTGATCTGGTGACTATAGCAGAGGCTGGGAGGAAATTCCAACTGGGATGAGCAGCAAAGCATACCACAGTGTTGAATAGGGAGCAGAGTAATCCTAGTCAGTTAAAGCAACCCTGTCTCCAGGCAGGTAGTCAATGAAAAGGGAATCAGAGCCCTCAAAATTATGGTGCAAAATCATCTCTTTCGTGAATTATTATAAGAACCCTTTAGTATGAAACCGAGGGTAGCAATGTCAAGAAGGAGAAAGGAGCAGTTCTGAAACATTTTGGAGAATTAATCAATAGTAATAAAGTTAAATTTTATTAAGCATCTACTGTGCCCCCAGGATTAAGAATTTTGCATGCTTTATCAGTTTTCATCTTAAATTTAAACTCTATGATGTCGGTGTCCTTGTGCTCATTTTCTAAGTGGAAATCAGGATCTCTGGGGAGTCAGACAGCCTGCCTGTGTTCCCAAAGTTTATAAGCCACAGAGGCGAGGTTCAAAACCATGTCATTCTGATGCCAAGTCCTTGTTCTTTAGAGGCTTTTAATTCTGCCTCCCCAGGTTGGGTGTAGGGAGAATGTAAATAAAAATTATTCCACGGTTTGAGTTGTTGTATCTAAAAATGATGGTGTTTTTGAAGCTCTGGTAGAACAACTGAAAAGAACCTTTTGAGGGATGCCTGGGTGGCTCAGTCTGTTAAGCGTCTGCCTTTGGCTCAGATCATGAACTCAGAGTCTTGGGATCAAGACCTGCATCAGGCTCCCTGCTCAGAGGGAAGCTTGCTTCTCCCTCTCCCACTTCCCCTGCTTCTGTTCCTTCTCTTGCTGTGTCTCTCTCTCTCTCTGTCAAATGAATAAATAAAATCTTAAAAACAAAAGAAGAAAAGGACCTTTTGAGTAGATGCATCTATACTTTGTACATTGTACTTTGTACCACCTTTTAATATAGCTCTTCTGTACATGATCAGTGGACCTTTGGGAGTAAATGATATTTTAGTTCACTCACCTTGTAATGGATATATTTGTATTAGATTCCTCATAAGTTTGCAGTGAGGATGAACCCAATAAATACTATTATTCACTATTATGAGTATTTGGTTAGAAAACAACATGATATTTACTTCTGGTAATGTACATGATTTTGTTTTCAGCTGTTGGAATAAACTTTCTGCATTCAACTGGGAAAGATTTTCTTCCACTCTTAAAGAAAAGTAGTCTGTTAATGAGAATAGTGTGTTATTCTTCCTTGAGCCTTAGAAGTCAAACTGTGTGTAAACATTCTACGTCCATTATTTTATTAATTCTAAAATTCCATAGAAATTAATGAATGCTGGAGACAGATTTTAAAAATACTTTTTCTCACTAATATGTAGTTCATGGATGGGTTTCAGAAAATAATAAATTTTTAAAAATTCTAGATGCGTGCTAGTGTGTATTTCATCCATTTCTCAATGGAGTCTATTACCCACTCTATCTCACACGAGTGATTAAAAATTGCTTTTCTAAGCATTTGACAAAGTACAGCTTCCTTTTTTGATCAAAACTCTTCAAAGTGTAGGGATAGTGGGTACATACCTCAATATCATCAAAGCCATCTATGAAAAACCCACAGTAAATATAATTCTCAATGGAGAAAAACTGAGAGCTTTTCCACTAAGGTCAGGAACACGGCAGGGATGTTCATTATCACCACTGCTATTCAACATGGTACTAGAAGTCCTAGCCTCAACAATCAGACAAAAAAAAAAAAAAAAAAGTAAAGGCATCCAAATTGGCAAAGAAGAAATCAAACTATCACTCTTTGGAGATGACATGATACTTTATGTGGAAACCCCAAAAGACTCCACTCCACATCTGCTAGAACTTGTACAGAAATTCAGTAAAGTGTCAGAATATAAAATCAATGCACAGAAATCAGTTGCATTTCTATACACCAACAATAAGACAGAAGAGAGAGAAATTAAAGAATCAATCCCATTTACAATTGCACCCAAAACCATAAGATACCTAGGAACAAACCTAACCAAAGAGGCTAAGAATCTATACTCAGAAAGCTATAAAGTACTCATGAAAGAAATTGAGGAAGACACAAAGAAATGGAAAAATGTTTCATGCTCATGGGTTGGAAGAACAAATTTTGTGAAAATGTCTATGCTACCTAAAGCAATCTATACATTTAATGCAATCCCTGTCAAAATGCCATCGATTTTTTAAAAAAAATGGAACAAATAATCCTAAAAATTATATGAAACCAGAAAAGACCTCTAATAGCCAGAGGAATGTTGAAAAAGAAAGCCAAAATTGGTGGCATCACAATGCCAGACTTCAAGCCCTATTACAAAGCTGTCATCATCAAGACAGTATGGTACTGGCACAAAAACAGACACATAGATCAGTGGAACAGAGTAGAGACCCCAGAAATAGGCCTTCAACTCTATGGTCAACTAATTTTCGACAAAGCAGGAAAAAATGTCCAATGGAAAAAAGACATCCCCTTCAATAAATGGTGTTGGGAAAATTGGACAGCCACATGCAGAAAAATGAAAGTGGACCATTTCTTACACCACACACAAGAATAGACTCCAAATGGATGAAAGACCTCAATGTGAGACAGGAATCCATTAAAATCCTTGAGGAGAACACAGGCAGCAACCTCTTCAACCTCAGCCACAGCAACTTCTTCCTAGAAACATTACCCAAGGCATGGGAAGCAGGGGCAAAAATGAACTATTGGGACTTCATCAAGATCAAAAGCTTTTGCACAGCAAAGGAAACAGTCAACAAAACCAAAAGACAACTGACAGAATGGGAGAAGATATTTGTAAATGACATATCAGATAAGGGGCTAGTATCCAAAATATATAAAGAACTTATCAAACTCAACACCCAAAGAACAAATAACCCAATCAAGAAATGAGCAGAGAACATGAACAAACATTTCTGCAAAGAAGACATCCAGATGACCAAGAGACACATGAGAGAGTGCTCCACATCACTCAGCATCAGGGAAATACAAATCAAACCACAATGAGATATGACCTCACACCAGTCAAAATTGCTAAAATTAACAATTCAGGAAACAACAGATGTTGGCAAGGATGTGGAGAAAGGAGAACCCTCATACGCTGTTGGTGGGAATGGAAGCTGGTGCAACCACTATGGAAAATAGCATGGAGGTTCCTCAAAAAGTTGAAAATAGAGCTACCTTAAGACCCAGCAATTGCACTACTGGGTATTTACCCAAAGATAGAAATGTAGTGATCCGAAGGGGCACGTGCACCCGAATGTTTATAGCAGCAATGGAAAGAACCTAGATGTCCATCAACAAATAAATGGATAAAGAAGAGGTGGTATATATATACAATGGAATACTATGCAACCATCAAAAGAAATGGAATCTTGCCATTTGCAACGACATGGATGGAACTAGAGGGTATTATGCTTTGCAAAAAAAGTCAATCAGAGAAAGACAATTATCATATGCTTTCCCTGATAGAGGAAGTTGAGAGGCAATGTGGGATTTTGGGGGGTAGGAAAAGAATAAATGAAACAAGATGGGATTGGGAGGGAGACTAACCATAAGAGACTCTTAATCTCACAAAACAAACTGACGGTTGCTGGTGGGGAGGAGGGTAGAGAGAGGGTAGTTGGGTCATGGACACTGGGGAAGGTATGTGCTATGGTAAGTGCTTTTAAGTGTGTAAACCTGGCGATTCACTGACTTGTACCCCTGGAGCTAATAATACATTATATGTTAATAAAAAAAAGTAAAAAAAAAATTAAATATAAATAAATAAATAAATAAATAGAACCTAAATTTTGAAAAAAAAATTGCTTTTCTATAGGTACTGATTCAAATCCTTTTTGGAAAGGAGCAGTGTTCACTAATATGCTAAATGAAATTATTGCACAGAGAGTGCTTCACCTTCATGCAAATTTGTAGCCTATTTAAGGGGTGTGGGGAACAATAGCAACAATCCCTTCTTCCATATTTAAGCCATACCTAAGTCATTAACAAATTCCCAGTGGGAAATTTTTAATATACATATAACTGTGATAGGATTCTAAAGTCAATCCAGGGGATGGAAAGTTCTGCTCTTTTTCCAAAGCCCCCAAAAAAATCCTTGGTGGTGCAACACAAGGGAGCATATACAAAACTTTAAGACTGTGGTGTCAGAGTTAAGCAGGTACTTCATGTCTTCCTGTTGTTATTCGAGTTTGTCCTTTATGCTAACCTTACGATAACTAATTTTTTTTCCTTTTTCATCAAGTATGGGGTTTAGTTTAAGATTTAGAACTTGCCAATGATGCACAAAGGGAAGGGATTGGTATTATTTGATGTTAGTTGCAGTTTCTATACAGGATGTGGAAAGAATTGGATAAAGGACTTTTAATACTTCATCTAAGATTTTTCCTGTAATGAGTAGTTAATAGGAGTCAAAATTTTCTGTATCTTTTTCATTAAAAAATGTCAATAGTTATTTCTATCCTTATCAGTATTTTCACAGCACATAAAACAACGGGTTTAGTTTTTAAAAATAATTTTATGTCATCTGCCTCTTTGTCTGACCTTTCAGTCTGGTGTTGCGAAAGCCTGAGCTATGCATTATCTCAGTCAGAGTCATGGTCTCATTAGGTCTTTGGGTCTTTTCCTCTATTTCAGTGATATGTTGAAGATGAACTTGAAGATTCCTTTGAGCTTTGAGATTCTTAGATCCTCTAAGCATTGGTTGTTGACAGAACCAGAATTTGTAAACTTAAAAGTATTTAAAAAAATCATCTATTTCATGAGCATCAGAAAGTAACTTCTTGTTTAAGATTTCTGTGTTAAAGAGGACAGTGGTCTCTACATTGGGTCTCAGTGTCTAGTCAGCTACTCTTGCCTGACACAAGAGAACGTGGATTTTGTCACCATGACTCATATGTGAAATGCACATTCAAAGGTTATGTCATGACGCCTCAAAGAAGGTTCTTCTCAGAATTGTGTTCTTGTTAGTGTGAAAGATCTCCAGTTAGCTTTTATGAAGATGAAGATTGGGTTGTGATTTTGAAAGAGGTAAGAAGGAAAAAGGAGAAAGGTGATTCTTACAATAGAAATAATTGGATTTCTACATAATTTTTATCTATCTGGAGGGTTCTATAAAATCTCTTCACTTTATGTTTCTTTGGAAATCCTTTTTTATTTACATTTCTACGGTGCGACTTTTTTTTTTTTCTTTTCTGAATCAGGATCATCCATGCGTTTTAACTTATCTATTCATAGCCACTTTTGTAGACATCACCTTCTTAGTGTAGAGAAATATTAGAGCACTGATTTGGAACTATGGCAGGGATTGGAAGAGGCGAGAATGATACTGGAAAGATAGATGCTAGAAGAGAGAGGTGGGGATGTGTGAAATATAAGGTTACAAATGTAAATAACTTCTTCAAGAAGTTCCCATAAATTGAAAAAATAAAGTAAAATAATTGTTAAAATTCTTTTTTTTTAGATATCTTGAGGTTAAGCATTAAAAATATATTTTTGTTTTTTAATGAGGACAATCTGGGACTTAAGAGACATGAATGAGAATTTTTAACTTTGCAATATCTTTAAAAATTCAAGCTAATTTGTGCTATGAGTTTTTAGTTTACTCAGTGATCTCATATTCTTTAAGTTAAATATCGTTTCAAAGAATACTTTCCCGTCTAATCATGGGTCTTCTTTCTTTGAAGTGTGTGACACAGAAAATGTAATTTGCAAAATAAGTTTCTACGAAATGGAGACAGAGATAAATGAGTTCACAAAAAAAGAACAAAAAAATGGAGGAACTCTTTAGGAAGAGGGAAGCATTCCTGAATATGACGTCTGTGGGAAAACGGTGCTAGTCATTCATTTTTACATGAATAAAGGGGTTTTGTTTGGTTGATTTTTGATAATAAGTTAAAAAAAAATCAAACAAAACCTAGTCTTCTCAAGGGCTACATGTGAAAAGGTAACCTTGTAGCAACTCTCTCTCACACACGGGATCTAAAATATTCCCATTCAATAAGTTCTGATAGATTCTATTTTCAAAAAAGATGTAACTTTTTCTCAAGTAGCTTTTAGGAATCCTTGCCAAACTTTTGGAGTTGCATGACTCTTAGGGGAAAAGAGAGAGAGAGAGAGACATTGAAGAACAAGGTATTAAAGCGACCGATCCAAAGTAAATCTCCCTTCCGCCAATTGGAGACATTGAAGTGTAAGAATAAATGGACGGGGCCGTAAATGCCTAAGAAACTGGGGGTTCACGGAGTGTGCACTTCTAGTTGTGCTGTTTCTCCATTAACATCCCTACCATATGTCTCAGATTTAGCTGATTTTATTTTCAGAAGATAAAAGGCGCCAAATCATCCACCACACTGGCACCTTTAATGAGCTGGGGTTATTTTGCCTCTTAGCTTACATGTGAAAATCAATAGAAAAGCTCACCCTCTCGCTTTCAGTCAAGTCTAGACACACTGGGAGCAGGGATGCAAAGTTTATTTGTGGTCCTATCATACACAATAAAGATTCTGTAATGGTTATTTTTCCGTCACCTTTGCTTGACCTGAAAAATTTTAATAGGATCTAAAATATCTCATGCTTGACCTATTACTGTCAAATAGCAATCAAGATGCTATGTTTAAAACTGACTTTAAAGCAGAATAACAACACATTTGCTAAGCAATATTGAATGAAATGCAGACTTCTCAGTAGTTCTAGTAAAATCGTTGTTAGGCTGTGTAAATACAAGCTCAAAGAATAGAGAAGAAGCCTAACACTTAGGAGGAAGCTTGACTCTACTTTTTTCATGCAAATTACCTCAAAATTTCGAAAATGGGTTACCCTTACACGTGTTCTTAAAAATAAATAAATATGTATGTATTTACAATATTAATTTGAAATTACATATTCCCTCATTTAACACATGCAAAGTAAATTCTGACCTATTTTATGCTACAGAGTAGGTATTTGTAACATAAAGTGCCTATCTGAGGAAAGAAATTATTAGAAATAAATAATGCAATCCATAGCAAGTATCAGCATATTTTTAAAATAAATTTGGAAATATATATTACGCCATATTTGGTAGGAACACAGAACGGGCAGATTTTATATGCTTAAATGAATGCTATTTTACCGTTCAAATGTTGTCTAAATGACGTAGCGTGCACGGACTCCTGATTTGCAGACGGCTTTGGCGTCTTTCCTCTAATGTGACCGAGGTTATATGACATTTGATATTTTGATTGCTCATCTTGTGGAAGACGACGGTTAGCTATAGGTTAATAGAAAGTTCGTACCACGATGGCAGACAGTAAGTTTTGAATCTGCTTATAACGAAATGTAACAGCGCACCCTGCTAAGAACTCTACTATTCATGCTGAGGTTTAAACACTGGAATTGGGTTCCCAGTGGATTTTCACTTTCACAAGTACTTAATGCAGCTTTAGGTGTCTCAGGGGCAAACTGAACTGGCCACTGAATATCCTTTTTAAGGGGAGTTAACAATGGCTTAGTTCTACCTCTCTTGAAATACAGGATTCATGTTTTTCTCTCTTAAAATTTAGTGTTCCTAGAGGCAGTCGGGAACATTAGAGAATGAGACTGTATTTATCCATCCCAAGCTAGGTACAATGTAGGTGAGGGCAATCCAATGTTCCCTGCGGTGCTTTGTCAAAGCTTTTTAACCCTACACTGAAAGGATAACCACTTCAGAGTGAGGTTACAATTGAAACTCCAAACCTATTAAAAACTTGGGTCTTTACATTGGTGCAGGCTTTTGATTATAAAAAAATTCTATGTACTTTTGAGGATGTACACTTCTGTGCCAGAGGTGATATTGTGAACCCTGGACTTATTACAGGTGCAGCCAATTCTAGGATTAGAACCCAGACCTTAGATCCTTTCTTTTTGAACGAGATTGTGATTTTATTTTGGGCTGGAAGAGTTACGAAGCAAACCAACTCAAGCTAAAGTCATAGAGCACACATTAAAAATGATGCTGGGAACAGAGAAAGTAAAAAAGTTACATCTATGATCGAAGGTATCTCCTGCTAAAAAAATTCATGCATGCATATACACACATACATAAGTAGATCAGACAGAGGAAGTCATGGTAGCTTTGCATTTTGATAACTTAGAAATAACCCCACTTAAAATATATTAGTCAGGGTAAGTTAGGCAATGCTGTGATAACAAACAACTCCAAAGTCTCAACGAATTTGAACAAAAAGTACGTATTTCTCCTTCACAGTAGTCACGGAGACCCTACAGGCATCTGTCTTCTACTCCTAGTGATCCAGATCTTCAAACATCTCAATACAAGGTTTTTGCTTTCATTTCCATAGCAAAGGAAGAGATGGCCTGAGACCTCACAGGGGTAAGTAAATGCACTCATTTGGAAATGACACATTACTTCCTCTCATGTTTCCTTGGCCAAAGACTATCAAGGGAGCAGGGAAGTTAAAAGACCACTTCTTCTCATCCCCACCATAAGCCGAAGGAGAAGAACTGGAAATACCAGGGAGTAACCCCAGTATCCTTCACATACGAGGTGACAGAATTATAGGTAGGAGATCCATTCACTTTTTAACTATCTCAAACAGGTATTGCTGAATTAACAAATATAACTGATTGTGAATAAAGGGAGATTTTGACATTATTCCTAATGATGTCTCGATAAAAATCAATAACATAATTTTTATAAAACCACACAAATATGTATATTTATAAAGTACTGCATTTCATTAAATATTCAAATGGCATTTCAATATTTAAACAAAATCCATAGACTAATTTCATTATTGTCACAGGCAGAATATTATATTACTTGAAAAGTACTCAATAAGATTGATTTGTGTTCTCTGTAAAATGTAGTCTCCACTGACCACTTGCCAGGTTGGGTTACAAGAGCCTTTCAAACCACAAACTGTGCTGTGGTCTTTACAATGCGATGCCTGGAATGCTTACATTAGGCTTTGGAACACTACAAAATATCAATGGCCAGTTCACAGCCAATACCTATCCAGGCAGAGGCACTTTGCTGCAGATCGTTTGAAGTTGCTATTACTGTAAATCAAAGGCTTATGGTGTTCTTATTTTTTTTCCCTTTGCCCTTCTAGAATATTCATAAACAAATTGTATATCTCTGCACCCAGAAAAGATAAACCTCTAGCTATCATCATTTAATCCCTCCCCGACTTTTAAATAAACCCCATCAATACTATTCATTATTAATGAAAGGTAGGATGATTCCTGGATGAAGTTTTAGTTCAGGCGGCAAATCGATACTTCTGACCATGTCTGTTTCATTATTGACAACGTCTACCCACATTTACTCTTATAATTAAGTTTTAGTTCAACTCCTAACTTTTCTCCAGCGTTTGAAATGGCTATATGGTGTTCTTAATTTCAGCTGCTGTTTCATCTTTCTCAGTAGGTGCCTATTTTATTGTTAAAGGTCATACTCATTTGTCTGCTCCAACAAAGGCAGCCCTTAAAGTTGGCTGTGGTTTTGACAGACAGTGGTCCCTATAAGTGATGGCCTTCAGGACAGAGCTGGCACTGGGAGTCAGTCACCACAGCAAGGGGAATAACAGATAACAAATCATGCCACTATTTTTCCTCTTGGCGTGATGGACGACAGCACAGCGGGGGTAACTTTTCAATGTCCTCAGATTAAAAACCCCTCAAACAAATGAGTTCTGAAAATACTGCCCAGGGGCATGAAAGGGAGCTGTTGGGCTCCAAATACTTTTAAAAAATAGGTTTTTTTTTTTAAATGTACAATTTATGGTCACTCAATGTAATTATCTAATTTTCAGTGATACTTTCAATTTTATACACACAAAGCTCGGCTGTAGATTTGAGGGGCTGTTGTCATCACGGATATAAAGCTTTTCGGAGAGAAGCATGTAGTGCTTTGCAAGGCATAGCAAACAAAATTCTAAAGGGAAATTTGGTATTTGTCAGTGTATCATATGCATTTCAGTGTAATACAGATTAAAATAATAATTGTTTACATGACATATTAATCAGCTCCTCACTGAATGGTAGAAAGAAAGATAATCAAATGATCAAGCTCTGGCTATATGTTAAATCACCTCTTCATTTCCTGGTCTGTTGTTAGCATCCCTAAAAGCAGTGCAAAATGAAATACAAATACTTACACTTAAAAATATTAATTCTACTTTCCCTGACATATTACATTGTCAAATAATTTTTTTTATTAACTGAAAAGTAGAAAATGAACAAATCCTGTTATTTCTAATTTTAAAAAATGCAATCAGGTGTATTTATTCTCTACCTGTCATTACAATGACTATATGAGTAGGTAAATATAATGTACAATAATTTTATGTGTATATAAAAATGTGTGTATGTATCATGCATGTGTATAAACCATGAGAACAGGATAACATTTGTCTGGATGTTTTAGCCATTTTCATAGTTAATATGCCTGAGCAGCTTGCTGTAATCAGTGATTATGGGCCTCTCTCCCAGGAAGATTGATTCAGCAGTTTTGAAATGAGGCTTGAAATCTGTATTAATGTGGGTCTGAGGTGATCTAGATATAACTTGATCTAGCTGTAATTGGGGAACCAGGCTGGGCTTGTTGACGTTGGATTAGCACTCCTAGGTCCCAGTGTTTTGTACAGAAATGCTGGCTTTGGAGCCAGGTGGACGAAGGTTTGCATTTTGGTCTTACTAGCCGTGTGACCTTTGGCACGTTACTCAACTTCTCCGAACCTCAGCTTTATGGATGGTTCCCTGGCAATAATGAATCATATCTTGAAGGACTATTGGGAGATTAAGAAGTGGCCGGATAAAAGCAAGTGGTCTTGACTTGCTAATTATACAGCTGAAATGCTTAAGACAACACAATTAGGAGCTTGAATTAAAACACCTTTTTAAGGGATAAATGGACTCTCCCACCTCTTCCTGCCCCACAGACCCAGGGCTTTGGGGCTTTCCAAGGCACCGTGAAAGCCACCAGTATATATAGATGAAGTTATCTATTCTTAGCTCTGAACTCTAAGACCTAAATAAATCTAGTTCAGATATTAGCCACTCTCTCAAATCTTGTACTTTGCTTGATCTTCCAGAGTGAACCTGGGCCTTTGGTAATCACTCACTCAACATGCTTACCCAATCCCGACCATACACCGAGGCTCAGAATTTCTTTCTCAGAGGATGAAATGAGCTATGCTCTCCACGGACCAGGGGCCATTCTAGGTGGAATGGGGATTTGCTGTCTTTGTTTCACATTGCCAACTTTTTAGTAATGCAGGGCAGGATGCTCTGATTTCTGGCAGTGCCCCCATTTCCTCACCTTTAAATGGCAACTATAAGAATCTTACCCCCTGGGATAAAAATTAAAATGAGTCACTATGTACGGAATGGCATCCAGGAAGTGACTTGCCCAAGGTCACACTGCCCAAGGATGTGTTTTTCGGATTTGAATGCATTTGCTGGAATCCAGGCATCGTAGCTCTGATTTTGCTTGGGTTGTTTATAGTTTATAACTCCTTGATCTTACCTGACAGTGTGAATCCAACCCAGAGGGAGAGTGAATAGTAAAATATATGAAGTTATGTAACTAGACCTATAATACATGCAAGGAGATAAAAAGAAATATGTTTAAAAATAAAATGAAAATGTGCAATATTTGAATTTTTTACGTATTTACTTTTTGTATAAAAATGTATATGTTTTTCTGGTCTCCCTATTTTTCCAACACAATGGGCAAGACTGTTACATTCCTGAGACCTTCAAGAGGTCTCACAGTGCAACATGTATGTGTATAGGTATTGTCTTACTAAGTCAGATGTAGCCTACTCTCTTCACTCTTCTGCCTTTCTTGCACTTAATTCTATATGTATTGTTATAAAATCATTAATAGATTCTTTAAGGTAGAAATATATAGAATAAAAAATAAAAGTTTACCTTTCAACAACAGTTGAAATTGTCTTTATAGAAAAGGAGGGATTATATGATATCCTTGTTCCTACCTTGTTTATAGGTAACATTATTCACATGTTCCCAAAGTAGTATATATGAAGTTAACTTGTTTTTTAATGACTGCTTAGAATTAAAATGTTAAGAGCATGTATTTATCCCTTCATCTTTTGCTGGACATTTAATTTGTTTCTAAGTTTTTATTTTTTGTTTTACTTATTTACTTTTTTGAAGATTTTATTTATTTATTTGACAGACAGAGATCACAAGTAGGCAGAGAGGCAGGCAGCGAGAGAAAGGAGGAAGCATCCTCCCCGCCAAGCAGAGAGCCTGATGTGGGGCTTGATCCCAGGACCCTGAGATCATGACCCGAGCCAAAGGCAGAGGCCTAACTCACTTAGCCACCCAGGCGCCCCTGTTTCTAAGTTTTTAAAGTCATTTTCCTAGCATTTCATTAAATATGTTTGTAGATATATCTTTAAACTCTTATGATTATATTTTTGTAGGATAAATGTCTGGAAATTAGATTGCTGTCATAGAGTATATGGATTTATTTTTTTTTTTGATTCTCCTGTCAAATTCCTTTCCAAAATCTGTACCAATTTATGATACCACAAATATTGTAGGAGAATGTCTATTTTCTATACCTCTGGCAATACTGAACCATATCCATTTTTTAAGTATAGATTTCATTGATTCTTAGACATACTTTGTCCCCCATTTTTAACAGCTCTAAAATTTTGAGTATGTCTTATAGTCAATGACATGTAATAGCCAAACCCACTTTCCCCATGATACATAAATACATGATTGTGTTTTCGGGCACCTGGGTGGCTGGGTCGGTTAAGCCACTCTTGAGTTTGGCTCAGGTCATGATCTCAGGATTGTGAGATGGAGTCCTGCGTCAGGTTCCATGGTCAGCATGGAGTCTGCTTGAGATTCTCTCTCTCTCTCTCAGCCCCTCCTTCAAGGTGCATGGATGCAGGCTCTCTCTTGCTCTGAAAATAAAATCTTTAAAAAAATCGGGATTGTGTTTCATAATTGATGATCACTTAGTTTCAATGAAACATGGCATTTTTCAACCTGACAGGTAGTGAAAATCAGATCTTAATGCTGTTTGTGTTTTATTATATTAATTTCTAGCGAAGCTGTACATCTTTCCAATTTATCCACATGTAATTTTTCTTTTATAAATTGTTCATCTCAATTAATTGTAATGGTAAATATAAGGATTATGCAAAGGGTACAGATTGCTGAAGAGCATTTTGTGGTGGACAATCTTTACAAAACGAGGTACATCCAAAACTTTCATTGATCCAGTCAGTGTCTTGCTAGGACAGGACCGTTTTCAATACGGTAATCTGTTCCCACACAAAACATTACATGTCTCTTCACAATGCCTATCTTGTTAGGAAAAAAGATTTAAAAATTTTTTGTCTTTTAATGGACAAAGAGCATATTCTTCAGAGAAAAATAGGCACTCCTCTCTTTCATGAGAGACAACCTTTGTGTCCTAGAATCAGCACTTTTCCTAAGTTAGAGTAGAACTAAGGCAACCATATTTGCTTGCTTTTTTTTCCAATACCAGCAAAATATATTGCCACTGGTGGAAAGAACACTTTGTTCCTGAATCTGACATCCCATGATTAACTAGCTCTCTAATTGTAGTAATATGTGTTTTATTAAGATTTCTCCTGCTTGATTCAAACCAACATTCCCTCCCCTATATCTCATACACTTCTAGCTCAGTGGTGCTTAATGGGCATAATCTTCATGGTGGGGATCCTTCTACAGTATAAGGAGACTTTTTTTTTTTTTTTTAATTGTATTGACTGGATGGAGAGAAGGGTGGGTAGCTACTGGCATCTAGTGGGTCGAACACTGGATGCTGTGAAATATCCTACAATACATAGGACAGCCCGCACAACAAAGCATTATTCATCTAAAATATCAGGAGTGCCACAGTTGAGGAACCCTGCCTTAGAGTTTCATTTTAAATGGGCTTAACCTACAAATCACAGTGTTTGGAATTTCAGTAGAGTCTCTAGGGATTCTCAACACCTACCCTGCCCCCTCCCGCCCACACCCCAACGCATAACACCTGAGTGATGTAACATACCTTTTATTAATAATAGTTTCCCACAGGAATGGTGCAGGAGGGTGGGGACAAAGATGCCGTGCCTGCAATTTGAAAAGAGCTCCCAGGTGATTTTGATACCACTTCCTCCTCCCAACAGTTGAGTTACCACTGTAATTTAGAAGGTCTGAAGACAGTGATTGTCAAAGTACTTTGATTTACATCCTTCCCACCTCTTCTCTCCTTTAAGGCTCACCACTTGTTTGTCTATGTTTGCTTTTGAAAGATAGACAACGACTTAAGTTAGGGTTTTCTACTTATAAAATAGAGTATCTTTGGTTGTGTAGCGAATTTGGCCAAAATAGGATGTAAGCTTTCTGAAAAATTAAAAAAGACACACGCACAGACACACACACACATATAATTAATTCTACAATATTACTTCAAACCTTGGACAAATAATCCTTTCTTTATGAAAGTGGATGACTCTCAGGAAGTTGGTTTTATTTGGTATTAAGCACTTTTACTTAAGCACTTACTTTGAGATCTCTAGTCTACGATTACATGGGATAAAGCACGCTTTCTGATTCTAAAGTTTGGGTCTTTGTTCACATAACATTAATATATCCATTCTTAGAGTTCTGATACAGAGAGAGTATCCATTTCTGTAATGCTGTCTTGCATGCATTCCACCCCTACATCAAAGCAGTGATCTGCTGCAGCCAGCCCTGCAGGGACTTGGAACTTGAACATGGCAGAGGCCACACTGAGCTCAGCAGGTAGCGCTGACCGTCCCCATCAAACACAGCCACTGTCCACGCCTCTCTGCCTGTGTTCTCTGTCATCTGCCAGCATTCGCTCTTCAAGTCTCAACTATGGCAAGAAGAAAAGGTCTGATTGCGGTGCTGGGGAAGAAGAACAAGGTATGAGGGGGAGGGATCTCCGCTGGCTACTCCTAATCTCTGCCCTCCTTGGTAGCTTTTCTTTCTGCTCTCATAAACGTGTAGCACCGTATTGGTTTTTCCAGCAGCTACCTTTGGTGTTCATTCTTACCTATTTATGTATAGCGGTACCAACATTTTCAAACCACTTATCAGAAACGACCAGTTTAGAATACCCTGGAGTCATTTGAAAATGTCCTGCCTCTCAAGCAAGGGTCATATAATATGCAAATATCAATTGCTTTGCCTAATCATCGTTTTCATGAATCTGTTCTCCTGGTATCTGATCACAGGGACCGTACTACAAAGATGACATTAAAAACAAATATGATAAGAAAAACCGAAGACCACTGACAGTATATTACAACGGAGGCTGAAGTATTTTGCAAAATTGTCTTCTGAGAAGTATCTCAATCTGCCTTTTCAAACGAGACATGTTCATCAGGCTGTGGCTCGAGTTCATCACAAAGCGATTGCCATGCTTTTCACTGAACGAGGAGAGAAAAAGTGGCTCCTAAAATGTAACCTCCTCTTGGCTGCTTTCCCTCCTTTCCATAATCGATTACAACTTGTTGTGGGCTTTCTTGTGTTTTACTTTAAATCTTCATAAACTAAATAACCTTTTATGTTCATATTGTTAGCCAGAATTGAGATATAAATATAAGGACTCTGCTGATTTAAGGCATTTGCTTTTATTTATTCACAGCATGCCATCTGTCAGAGAGGAAAGACAACAACAGCAACAACATACGGATGGGTTCTTTTTGTTTATCTAGATATTTTGGAAGCAATATGTTCCAAAGTATGTTGCCAGACTCCATGATGTTCTTGATTGCCAGTGCTTACATTTGGGTCTCTGAATTAACTCGCGCAGGATACAATTTTAACCCTGCAAGATGTGGTCTGTGTATCAATACTAAAAGACATGTGCGATCAAGTAAATTTCCATTTTCTAAAAATCAAGACACAGTCAGAGTAACTGGAAGTGTTGGATTGCGTGCTTGCCACAGTTTCAGAAATGTACTTTTTTGTAAAGTGGTAATCTGAAGCACCTATAAAATCTTCATATTCCTTTTGAGTTACTAAAGAAAGATTAAATGTCCTCTGTATAATTTTGCATAACACTAAGTCTTTGCTGTGTTATAAATTGGCAATCTAAGTACAGTGTAAAAGCTGATACTGAGCTGCACATTACATTGAACCTCATGAAACTGCTATCTTTCTAGGTAAAAATATGGGATGAACAAATGTATAAATAAGCTAGAAATATGAATGTAGCCAAAATGCAAGTAGTTATAAATCTTTTTTTTTGCCCCAATTGTTGCATCTTTATGCAAAAACATATTACGATTATTGTTATTTAATTTGGGAGGAACAAACCTAGGACCCTCTGTGGTTAGAATCTCAGCACACAGCTGTTATCATTTGCGTCTTTTTCTTTTTTTTAGAATTAAAAAATTGAAAAATATGCAGTTTTGAATACGTATGTGAACAGTAGTCATGGATGAGTCAGTTCAGCAAATATTTACTGAGCATCTACTGTTTTATATGTAAGGCTGTGAGTTGGGGGGTTACACAAATGAGTAAGACACAAAAAAATAATGATTTCAGGGTACTTACTTTCAAGGGAGAGAGAAACCCATGACCATACTTCAAAGTAACGTGGTAGTCTTCATTATTTAGAGCACAGACTTTGGCCCAGTGTCTCAGTCTAGTTTTGATTCCTACAAGCTGAGTGACTTGGGCAATTTCCTAAATCATCTGTGCCCCAGTTTTATTCACTGTATAGTGGGGGTCATGATAGTATGCATCTCTTAGCACGGTTGGAGGGATTCCGTAAGCTGATAGAGGCCAAGCGCTTAGTACCAGGAACAATATAATCACTCTAAATGTTAATTGTTACCATTATTCATAACAAAATAGTGTAAGAGGATATTTGCTTTTCCCATATCTAAAATCTTTTTGTTAGGAAATGACATATTTGGGGGCCTTATCAATTTAGCTAGAAAGTCATAGGCATTGCCAAAAACTTATTCTGGGTTCAACACTTTACTAGCTCTTAGCCTTGTGGTTCTCAATTTTCTTATTTGTAGAAACAGGGATAATACTACCACATTTTCATGGTTTTCATGAGAATTTAATGAGATAATGTTTATAAAGGCTGTCAATGAGTACTAGCTATTAATATTTATTAGATAAAAAATCCATTCACACCTCTATATCCACAAAGAAAATAAGAAGCACTGTGAAAAATGTGCTGTAATTCAACTAAAATAATATTAGACTTTAAAAAATATAACATAATTCTGAGGTTAAACAATTCTCAACCTTAAATCTCATTTTAAGTTTGGTTCCAACCAACTTCTCTCTTTTTCATCCTTATAGAAATGGTTTTTCTTATTTGCATAGTACTATATAAAAATTCTTACAAACATAAGATATTATCTTGTTTTTGCATTTTAGAATGGAAGCTGTCTACACAAATTTGTAATGTGATCGAGTTTATGCTAATTTTGCCATAAGTTTCATGGGTATATTGGAGGCTTGTTAATAATTAAAAAATTTTACTTCTTCAAGTTACAAATAAGTATTACAGTAAATACTTTCCAATCTTTATCTGACATGACATCTTACCAATACAGGCATCACAAAATAAATAATTTATGAAAAATATTTATTTAAAGAGCTGTAATTTACCTTGCATTTACCATATGCCATTCATCCAAGTAGCAATATAAAATATTCATTAGAGAAACTCATTAAAACAAACTTCTATACAATGAGGTGACGGGCCAACAAAAAACATCAATCATAGCAGGGCTTTAAGTTTTTATTAGTGCATATGGGCACACTAATATTTCAAAGTAGAAAATTATGAATATTTTGCTCTGGCTCTGGAATGACCAGGCTGCTGCAAAGACAAATTTGATAAGAGTATAACAAAGACAGGAACTGGTTTTTCTTCATTTGTTTTCATTTTAGTCAAGAAATCAGTGACAGTTCACTGAGATTTATTTTATTAATGATGAATCAACCTGATGCTATAATTAATGGGAAATCTATAGCTAATCTTAGAGGAAAAATAACTAGGCACATAATGATGTTTAAGCCTGGCAGAGCCGAACTCTGTGCCTCTGTCTCTTGAGTCTGTGCGTTGCAGGCAGAGCAGTCACTGTGAATATCAGAAACTCCTACTGCACTTCCAGGCACATGCCTAAGGAACAGTGTTTATGAAATACCGCAAATGCTGGACTTCAGAAAACCGATTCTACTCACCCCAAGTAGCTGCAGAATTATTGCACTGCCAGCTTAAAACACACATACACACGCACGGGAACGCGTGCACACACACAGACATACACCACTTTACAATTCTAGTGAAACTTCTAAATAGGGACGGTATTAGAATTCGGGAAAAATAACAGGTTCAAATCAATGCCTTGATGGGATTCACATAAGCAGCATTGTATTTCTCTAGATTTCCCTATATAAACTAATTCACAATTCATTAGGAAGTTCTGTTAAGTCTCTGCTTCACGTTCGCTGCCTTTCTATTACACTGTTGATCTGTGATTAAATGTTCTAATAAAATTAACTGGGTTTGCTACAAACAGAACATCTGGAGCTATGTTTAATTTCATGTCAAACATACACAGGAAACACCTGTCTAGGTGAAGTAATTTAAAAAAAGTGACATTAATCCATCTGTTTTGGAAAATGGTGTCATGGTTGTCACATTAAAAGGTAATATCAACAAACACAGAAACCCTAAATTGCTTTGGAGCATACGTTTTTTAAAATTAACAAAAAATGGCTTATCCAAATGTTATTGTGTCAGTCTTATTTTGTGCTGAATAATAAGAGGCCTTCTTTAACTCAGCAACTTTCAATACCTGCCCTATAAAACTTCCAGATGTGAAGTCAGTCCCTGTACTTAAAAGATTAAAACGATTGTTGTGATTCTTTATCTAAATGTCTTGCCTCCTATCATAGGAGGCAATCAGTGGAGATCAAGCTAACACACTCCACTGATTGCCTCCTATGATAGGTGGACTTTACATGAATTTTAAAGTATACAAAACTATGAACAACTGAGTTTTATATGATGCCAGTGAACAAACATATGCTTTTTAGAAATTAAATCTTCATATGCGTATATAACTAGCAGTGGCTTTTGATAGAAAGATATGCATACACAATGTTAGCCTGAGAGAGAAATTGGCAATATGTTATTGATGACCTTTTGTCCCCTTTAATGCAGTTGTTTTGAGATTTTTAGATTATTGGGTTCCAAAGTGCTTTCTCTAAATCTTCCTTCTAATTTCCATTTCTTTGTAGAACACAGGTGGACTGCCAAGATGGTAGAATTTTTTTTTCTTTTTTTTTAATATGTGATTCACTTATTTTCTGAGTCACACTATCTTCTCATTTAAGAAATGAGGCAGCTAAAGAGTAAAAAAGCTCAATAACTTGACCAGGATCACCAGACCTAACATGTCTTTAATACAGATGTTCTTTGCAAACTTTTGCATTGAAGTGCGTCCTGAGACAAAGCGGAAATTCTTAGTAGGGGAGGGAGAGAGGTTGGTGAGAGCCTGTCTTTATCTTGGGTATTCTTAAAAAAGTAATATGAATTTCTAACTCTACTCCCAGTATTGCTATACATGTAAAAGTGTGGTACTTTATGTTATTTTTCAAAAATATTTTGAAAATACATTTAATGTTCCAAGCAGGTATGCCTTATATCTCCAGTTCTGCTGCAGCATGACTTCCCCTACTCACAGCACCCAGTTTTGTGTCCTCAGGGTATAGGCACTGAAGGAAACTAAGGAACTAAGGGAAACTTTTTTTTTTTTTTTTTTTAAGGCCATCATGCCTTAAAAAGTGTTCTGGAAAATTACAATAAGGTCTTATTTTAAAAAATACAGTTAGTAGAATGAAATGGTACAGATTTTTTAACTATAACTAAGAATAGATGTTTCACAGGTACACAATCTCAGAACACTTTTAAACTGAATTTGAAATGTTAGTGTTTAACTCTTTGTCAATAAATTATTGGTGCTATGGATGTTCATAGTTGTAAGTGACAGATTTCTATTCTGTTTCCTTCTAGAACGGCTGAGACACACAACAGAGAGGTAAAAGTTTAGGCTGACTCTTGGCTGGATTCTACCAGAAGTGGTTAGAGCATGTTAAAAAAGGGAGGTTGAGCATATCCCTTAGTTGTAAATTATGTATATTAAAGCAGGCTGCAGATATACAGGTAGGAAAAGAGTGGCCAAGTGGAGGAAGTAAGGGTCGAGGCACTGTGGAGAATGACAATTAAATTAATAACCTATTTCTGGTTGTCTAGTGACAAATATTCCTAGGACAAAGTTGGTGCTCAAGTCCTGTAATGGAATCTCCTTGCCAGCGAGTGTCATGTTACAGTCTCTAGAACACCGAGTTCCACTGCCGTATGTCAAAACTTGTCCCTGGGGATGGGGGGAAGGTGGAGCAGGTAGGGTCTTGAAACTTCTTCTCATGTGTCCACAACAGCAGCTCTCTCTGTCTCTCTCTATGTATACATATTTTAACTGACTTTCTTCCTGACCTGTTTTTTTTTAATAGGTGGGTTTCTGCTATTAAAACTTTTTAACTTTCGGTTGGCCCAAACATTTATTTTTAATTCGTTATATACATTGTTTTATGTTTTCAACTACAACAACTCTGACTCCATAAAAGTTAATGTTTTTACTGATTACTTAGTGTTTTGGGATGAAACACTTTGCTGGGGTTGCAATTAATGTTTCCAAAAATTATTCCAAGATAATATTTGTATCAAGATATAACAAAGCCATATTAATTACTTAGATGAGAGGTTGGCATATTTTTCCTGCAAAAGGCCAGTTTACAGATATTTTCAGCTTTGTGGACTTCATGTCCCTGTCACAACCCCTCAAGCCTGCCATTGTACTGAGAAAGAAGGTAAGAGATAAAATAAAGAATGGGCATGGCTGTGTCCCAATAAAATTTTATTTATAAAGCGGGTAATGAGCTGGATTTGGGCAGCAAGCTGTGGTTTTCGCACTTTTGACTTAAAGTATGGAAATCTTAAACAATAAAATCAATAATCATCATATAAATTAAAACACATGGATCTCAAAATGTAGAAACATTGCAGTATTGTCTCAATTACATGCATGAGATTCTGTTCCTCTACCATGAAAACATTATTTCATAATTTTACACCTAAACTGAGTTTGAGCATCCTAGGATGGTCCTAAATTTCTCTGTCTAAGTAGTAAAACTAAAGTAAATGCAGCCTTGGTAGGATAAATTGTTGGAGTAATGCACAGAAAATATAAATAAATATAAAATGTCATTAAGTAACTAAGATGAATTTTGCAAAGCTGATGCAATGTAAATTTGTGCAAAATAAATAGCTAGAACAGGAAATCATATAATCTCATGAATTCTAGGATAATTTGCTAGTTATAAAAGCAAAAACTGATGGATTAATCACAATAAATACTGAATTTTCTAAAGAGGCATATTAGATTATGCCCCTTTAGAAAAGGTAAGGTAAACTAGAGGGGTCATTACAGGAGCAAACGAAAACAAAACAAAACAAACACACAAGCAATCAAAAAACACACACCAAACCCCAAAATCTTCATATAGCAAATGTTTCTCTCATCTGTTGATGGTGGTCTTGGTGGTGGTGTGATGTCTCTTCTATCTCTAAATTTCCATAATTCAATTATGTGTTATGAGTTCCAGGAGAGGGAAAATAAAAATAAAGTTTTCCAGAACAACACAAGCAAATTTACTTAGAAACTAAAATAATTGAGGATTGATGTCTGAATCCATTTAAGAAAATTTCCTTCACGTCTTGACATGGAACGTCGTATTCTTTTAATTGTGTATCCCTTTTGCATGTGCTATTCTGCAATACTAAAAGACTGGCAGCCAGTTATAGACTGCTTCTATCCTTTGCCTTTATCAGTTTTCACTATGTACCCTCTGCTTGGATCACCTTTCTTCTGGTGTCATATATGCACAGTCAGCTTGGCCTCCAGGATTGCTTAAACAGTATCTTCTTGTTGAAATCTTTCCTAGGGATGCCTGGATGGCTCAGTTGGTTAAGCGTCTGCCTTCTGCTCAGGTCATGATCCAGGGTTTCAGATCAAGTCCCATATCATGCTCTTTGCTCAGCAGGGAGGCTGTTTCTCCCTCTGCCTTCTGTTCTCCCTGCTTGTGCTCTCTCTCTCTCTCTCTGGCATATAGATAAATAAAATCATTATAAATATTATTAAAAAAAAAGAAAGTAACCTCTCCTAGGACCCTGGTCCTTTTCAAGGTTAATGTTGATCATTCTCTCCTCTCTGAATCTTTTACATAAATACATTGTTAATGTATTTTACAGATGAGGAAATTGAGGCTCAGGTTCAGGCTTAGGGCCACAGATGGTAAGAAATGGAGCTAGTATTCCACACCAAGTGTGTCTGACCCAAAGTTTATACTACTTTCACTGTCTTGTGAGAGACATATGACAACATAGCCAGGTGGGGATAACATCAAGATAGTGGAGGTCATGACTTTTCTAATTATGAAAGTAGGGCATGTTGACTGAAAAATATTTGGGAATGGAGAAGAATTTAAAGAAGAAAAGGAAAAGTACACATTTTTACAAACTATTTCCTTAGCTCTTTTGCTATTTTAATTTTTGCACAGTTTTCTTTTAATATATGTAGTGGATACAATTTTGTTTCATGCTTCTCTAACCTAACATACAGTCAGCAATTTGCATGCAGTAAAGCATTCTACATAAAATAATTTTCAATGGCTGCATAACCATAACATGTGGCTAAAAGGATACAGCACAATTAAGTAGATTCTGAATACAACGGTTATCTTCATTTTTCCCAAGTAAGTAGTTTTGATATATACAAACATCATGCTATTTTTAATTTTTTAAAGGTAGTTCTTAAAATCAGAATGAATGAGTGAGATGCTATGAACATTTTTATGGTTCTTGATAGAAATTGATAAAATTTTTACTTGGATAACACAGGGATACATGGATAGCACATTGCCTGGAACATTGTAAACACTCAAGAAATGATATTTAGGTTTTCAAATTGCTCTTGAGAAAGGTAATGATAGTTTGCACTTCCATCAGTTTACAAGGGCAATCATCTCACACTAAACTGGCTGACTGTTTAAACATTTAAAGTGTTTTACTTAATTGATAGCGTTTCCACTGTTATTTAACTTTGAATAAATCATATAGGCCAGAAATATCACCCCCCCAATATTTTTTATGATTTCCCTTCTGATTATCATTACTCATTCCTGAATAAAGGAGAAAATTATATATACAATTTCTCATTCCAATCCTATAATTTCCCTTTTAAAATACTTCTTTGCTTACAGATATAATATACAGGAGATGTAATATTTTCTAGCTGGAATATTCTGAAATTCATTCTGGATATTTTTAGTAAAATTTCGGTAACTTTTTGAAACTTATTTATAATGTTTAATTTTCTGTATCAATTTAAAGGCAAAAAATAGTGAGATACTTTTTGTTATTATTTTTAGATTATTTACAAATGTACAAAAGTTGTTTTGAATATCTGCTAATAACAAATGAACTAAAACCATCCTGTTTAAAATTATGCTCTGAAATTAATTCAGGAATCTTAATTTCAATTTGTCATGGTTAAATCTGAGAAATCATCAATATTCAGCAGTTCATTATAAATAGCCTCATGTTCTTTGATTACCGATGTGTTATTTGAATTTGCATATGGTTAAGGTGTTTAGCTTTGTTTATTACTCTTTTATAATTTTTTCAAATGCATTTTTCTCTCTAGGGTTTAAGTATCTTAATATAATTGTGTTCATAAGACTTCTTTTGATCAAGGCAGGATTTGCTTAAAATCCATATAAAATAACTGTAGTCTACTTTTCTCAAGTGCTGATGTCACTCTACCTCAGTCCCAATAATCTTACAGCTGATACATGGCCAATTTACTCCCGACAAATATCTGTGTTCTGAAGCTTCCTTTACATCACTGAGTTTTCTATAGTTGGACTTACAAATTTACACCCCCAACAAATTTGATTCCATGTTAATCCATGGCATATTTTGATTGTTCCTATGTGATAAAGTTCTTTTTTTAAGTGGGAGGGAAAAAAAAAGTCTCCTGTCTAATACAAACAACATTATCTCTAAAACTCTGAAACATAATCATACATGCAAAACCAAAGCAGCGCTAGGCTAGACTGGCAGATTAGATGAACCACTTCAATTTTCCATCAATCAAATTATGGTTTATTGTTCAGCTGAACTACCTCAGGCAACACAAATCTAAAAAACTGTCATTTTGGAAACATTACATTTTTTTTCTTGTCACATTATAACCCAAGCTGTAGTCATAAGAAAGAATGTCATACCATTACTGACTCATAATATTCCTTAATTTAAGAATAGCTAATTCATCTGTAAATTGGGCCTGTTGCCTACCTACATTTAAAAATGATAGCAGTGTTGGATTATAATATTATCTAGTCACATTGCTACCTTGATTATTTCCAAGATAATGGTGACTTAAAAACTGTTGAATTCAACAAAGGGTGGTTGCTGAGAATGGTAGCTTAAAGACCAGAGTAGACAAGAGAAAAATGTCAATTTTTAACCCATCTAATATTTTAATTGTTTGTTTTGTGTGCAAAATTGAATTAAAGGTTTGATCTCTGAAGATAAAATTACAACTTACTTTTATTTTTCTTTATTTTTGTAATAGGGAGAAAGTGAGTCATCAGTCAGATTGAAAGTTTAACAAAAACAAGAAGCAACCAAACTCTAATATCCAGAATATTAAAAATCTGATTACATTCCTTCTCCCACAAGTATATCAATACATTTTCTGACATTTATTCTGTGACGTTCCTCTTAGGTTGAGGAATTATCATCGATGCCGTCGCATTTATAAAGCTTTTCTCTCAGTTCATCTTAGATGTATGAAATAAGCTGATGGCATTTCTATAGCTAGAGATATTTAGTTGAATGCATGCAACAGTGATGATTGCTTTTCTTTGTAGCATAGGTATAACAATTTGGAAAGTGAGGAGGGAAAATGACAAAATAAATTTTATTCTCAAAATACAATTCCCTCAAAATTGAATGAGATATTTGTGCAATAATGAACCTTGTTAAAACCATGGTGGTTTCCCGTTGCTGTAGACTCATATTTATACTTAAAATGTGTTCATGATTACTTGAAGGCATAAACCCGCTCAAGAAATAATACTCATAAATAATACATGCTAAAGCCCAAAGATAATCAGACAAGTTATAAGAATATACCTCCCTCCACAAATGTATGTCATTGCTACATTTCATGAAAGGCCACTTAATTGACTACCAGATAAAGGAATAAACCTGCTAAAAGAATAGATTTACTGTGCACTGAGGCAATGCATTTAAGAGGTCTCCACTGAATAAAAAACTAGTTCCATTGGCTGAGCGAAGATATGTTCTTGAACGCGTTGGGACTTATTAACTGAACTTTTATGTGCCTTTTATGCATCATTTATTTTTGAAAAATCAGGAATTTTCATGATAGCAATTACTTACGTACCAAAGTCATGCAAAATTCCTGTGGTTGCTACCACAAAATCTGCCCCAAGGAGAGACCTTACCCTCTTTTTAACACCTTTGGAGTTTAGGACAGAAAAAAGGGAAGTGATAGAACACCAGAGGAGGTGTATATGACTTCACTGAATGCTGTGGGTTTTCTGTAAAAAAGGAGCTTGAAGACCTTATGCTAAACCCTTCTGGAGATTTTATTTTATAGGCATGGAAGCCAAGAAAAATATTGAATCATTTTTTGCAAATATGAGGATGATAATAACACCTAACATTTATTGAGAGCTTACGATTTGTCTAAGCAAATTTGTAACATTTGGTTATTTGTACCATTTTTTGTGCAAATATGTCTATGTTTGGCATGACTGTAAACATCTTCATTCTGTCTTATTTAGCCAAGATTTGTGTTTGCCTGCTCTGAGATTCAGTCCTCACGATAGAAGTACAAAAACTACTGGCAATAAAACTCTCTCTTTGGTTCAGCTTCACTATAAAATTCAGTGTTTCTCAACACTGTGTAATTAAATGCAAATGCTAGGTTATAATTATATTATGGGTGTGACTAAAACAGACTGAGGGAAGGAAATTCTTAGTTAAATCTGCTTCTACCTTGTTGTTTCTAGGTTTCCTGTGGTTTCTTCACTCAAGTTTTAAACAGTATTTGATCCAAAGAGTCTAACTTAACTCTTAAAGGTTTAACTGAATGTGCAGGTTTTCAGTCTTCTAAGTAGACATGAGGACTGTAAAGGTGAAACAGTGGTTTTCTGTTGATGACTTGTGAAGTTCCATTCCTGCTTCCTTTTTCTTATTTATGGACACACAACACATTGAGTGGACCAGCTGTAATTCTGTTTGATGCTGAGGACTTTCCTGAAGAACAGTGCCTGGTGTGGCTTGCTTTTTAATCAGGCTCATGTGGTCAGACTCTTCCTCCCGCCTCCTTTCACTATACTTAATGTCTGCTCCCACCCCCCTTTTCTTCTTCCTTCTGTCCCTTCTTCTCTAAAAAGACAGTAACGATAGTGGCATCAAGAATAAACAGTTACTATAAAAGTAGGATGGTTGATAATTTAAAAACAAAATCCTGGCCATTTTGTTTCTCATGAAAGTTGATTTAAAAGCAACTGACAAATATATGTGAAATGCCCAATGCCAGATAGAACAGCTTTAGGTGAACAAACAGTCCTCACCTGCTGGCATTTTCTCCCAATGCTAGAGTGGAAGAGACTTGAGAAAGAGGATTTCCGAAGGACCAAGTTCTCAAAAGCATCTGTAGAGTTGGTCTGATTTAGGTGCTAAGTTTTCTTTGAATACTAGCCTTGCAGAGTTCCTTGGCCTTTGCTGTCTGTGCAAGTCTGAGGTCCAGAGCTGTGGAGTGACTTGGACCATGCCACATGGTCTTTGAGTGACAGATTAAGACCAGTTCTTTGACACTCAGGTTAGAGGGCTTATTCCCACATTTTGGTAGTTCTTAGATATTGGCCATCAGCCTGGGGCTGATCCATGAAGAAGTTTGCATTTGTCCTCAGCTAAATGAAGAAAAGCCACAAAACAGTGAATTTTTCATGGAGCTGACTTTATTAAAAAAAAAAAAAGTGTCTTAAACTTTGGTGTGGTGCTGCCTGTTCTTGTGTGAAATGGTGGTGAAAGCAGTTTATACTTGCTTTGCCTTTGCTTGTTTTTAGATGTCTTTTCTTGGCAAAATTAAAATGTTGGCGACCCAGCGATGGAACTTATGTATTTATTTGAAATTTCACTGCGCCATGAAATCTAAAAGTCTGGGAAGCACAGCAGCAGGCTGCCTCCCGCTCCTTCCCCAGTCCCAGATGGGCACTGCTCTGAATCCCTCCTTCTTTCAATTTCCTTCTTGGCACAATATGTCCTATGATTTTTGGCTACAGGCTGTGGAAACCTCCATGGGTGGAAGGTTAGCAGGGTTAGGGTTTAGAATCAGTTGGGCCACCAGTGAGGGGCCACATCTGTCAAGCCATTAACATGGATTTTGTTTTTCTTATTATAAAAATCAAAGGGTTGGTCAAGTTAATTTGAGAATTTTGAGTTCTCTCTTTTTCCTCATGTATGTGAGTAGAAGATTCAAGTTCTGCTTGTGAGGCAGGGATTTTATAGAATAACATTTCTTCCATATGGACCAAAGAGAGCTGGTGTAAGAAAGTGAGGATGAGAAGTAAAGACATAGAAGATTCAATTTTATTTCCACAAAAAGACCAAATTCTAATGACTGATGTACAAAACTCTGAGTTGTTTGAGCCATTCATTAAAGTACGTGGGTCTCTTCTTGATCTTTCCTTTGCCCACATTTTGGTGCTCTGAGTATCTGGCATTGGCTTACATAATTAAATTTGGATTTATGCACATTGAAAATTTTCCTGAATGGTTCTTTTTGTGTATATATTGTTGCTTTGATAGAAAGAACCTGGAATTTGGGGCTAGGAGCTGAGCTGAGAATCCAGCTCTGTCATTTAGTTGTTACGTGACTCCAAGTTAATTCTCTGACTTCCATGTGTACCTGGAGAGAGTGTCTTCCTTTATAGAAACTGTAATAAATAAATGAGATTATAATTATGAACACAGATTGTAAACTACAAAGATCTATATAAATACCAGGCACTAATATTATGCATCTGATCTATATTTTATGCATGATACACATGATGGATTGATATTATCTGCCAAAATATATCTATGTATTCCACAATTTTTATGGAATAACTACATGGTCCAGGGATTGATTGATTCTCTCTCTGTCTTTTATTATGAAAAGTAATAAATAAATTTCTCTCCTTTCTTTATGATGAAAAGTCCTTGCTGTGTAACTCCTGTAGGATTTTGTCTACATATTTTGGCTCCCCCCCCCCCCCCCCCAGTCTCAGGAATCACTGAATACCCTTAACTCATTTAAGTTGCTGTGGGCCACTTTTTTGTCTTCCAGATAAAACATAAGTTTCTTAGTGAGGTATGTCAAACCTTTCATATGTTTACTCCAAAATATATTTCAGATATTCTCCCTTGCCCTCTCCGCTCTGGATGGACTTCCAAAACTGACTTTCTGAGCCCTTTTTAGGCTGAAATTCCTACCTTCCCACTCATCTGACAAATTCTCACTCATCTTACCGCATTCTTCTCCCAATTCTCCTAGAAAGCGTTGATCTCTCTTCTGTGAACCCCTTGAGTCCCTCTCCCGATGGCTTTATGTTGCAACATACTTGTATTATACTATAAATTTTTTTAGTATTATTCCTTATAAGCTAAGAATAGTGTCTTCTGAGACTTTGTATCTCTTGTTGCCTATTAAAAAAAATCTGGTAGAGAGCAAATACTTGATAAATGGTCGTAGGTGTATCAGTACAACAATATCAGTACAAATGATGATATTTTGTCACTTAGACTTTGTCTAGTAAATTTCATTTAAGACATAGTCAGGGGGTGCCTGGGTGTCTCAGTCGGTTGAGCATCTGACTCTTGATTTCAGCTCAGTCATGATTCAGGATCCTGGACTGGCCCCCTATCAAGCTCCACACTCAGAGGGAAGTCTGCTTGAAGTTTGTCTCTCCCCCTCTCTCCCCCTCTTCCTGCTTATACACTCTCACTCTCTCTCATAATATATAAATAAATTTAAAAAAAAAAACATAGTCAGGGTTTTTCTTCCTTGCCTTTTTTTTTTTAATTTAAACTCACAAACAGCAAAATTCCTAAGTTCTGAACAATTGTTTGCAATGTGGTGTATATGGTCACATTCATTATTAAATCATGAAAATATGAGACTGATTATTGAAGTTTATCTTACTTGTTCAGCTGCATCGACCAGGCAGAAATCCAATTGAGTGTATGGTGGACAATTTTCAAAAGCTGATTTAGACTTTCATAATAAGGACATCTTCTTCACATCTCTTAGGGCTTCTTCTTCATTATTAAATGTAATTGTAGATAAATACATTATCTTGCTTTTTATACTATTATGTATTCATACCATACATAGTAATTCTTTTTATTTTTTTAAGATTTTATTTATTTATTTGACAGAGAGAGATCACAAGTAGACAGAGAGGCAGGCAGAGAGAGAGAGGGAAGCAGGCTTCCTGCTGAGCAGAGAGCCTGATACAGGACTCGATCCCAGGACCCTGTGATCATGACCTGAGCTGAAGGCAGCAGCTTAACCCACTGAGCCACCCAGGCACCCCATACATAGTAATTCTTAATGAAATTCCATGAAAAGATGGGAAGAGGAGGATTAAAAAAATCCAAACCTTTGCAGATTTCTAAAGGATATGCATGATTTAAAAAAAAAATGGTCAAAGTTAATTTTAGGAAAACACTCTTACTTAACCACTAATAAGCTTTGCCATGTGACTGTACCAGGTGTAAAATAATTAAGTGGAACAGAGAAGAACAATATTGATAAGTTAGCTACAACAATATAACTAAATTGAATGATAATTCATAATGTTCCCTTCCACTGAGTTAAATTTTTAACTTGTCGTTTCAAAAATGTTTTAAATGGATTTGGATAGTGATTTCCAGACATTCAAATATTTGTTTCAGCTTGATTTCTTCTTGAGTCATCAACTGCTCGATATTAATAGTTGGAACCAAAACTGAAAGCTATGATAGAAAGAAAGTCATTTCTTTGAGTATCTTTGACACAATTTATTCTTTCAGATTTTTAACTGGTGTGACTTCTGGTAGGAGTGTGTGTGTGTGCATGTGTGTGTATGTGTGTGTATGTCAGTACAGAGGTAGGGTCAGTGATTAAAGAAATTTGAACTGGGCCTCTTTAACAGTTTCCGAGCCTCAAAATCAATGCCTTTAATTTGGTTGTTTATCCAACCTATCCCAACTGCTTCGAATCCTTTAAGGAATGCATGTGAACAAACAGGAAAAACTGAATATCTTAATTATGTATTTGCTTATTTTTCTATCAAGGAGCACCTCTCTCATAGTTCAGGTTCCTTGAGAAATAGACTCTTAGAAACGCATGCAGCATGTTTATTGACAAGTGATTTGAGGAAAAAGTCTCTGGAGGGAGTGAAGGAAGCAGGAGTGAGCAGGGCGGGAATTTGAATTGTAATGCATTTGTAAGAAAGGCCATATTCGATCTCATAAAGAGCTCTGCACTTGAGATGACACTTCAGACATGTCCCACTGGGGAAGGGGAAATATCACTTTGTCTACTACACCATTCAGTCATCAGTTATGGATTTCTTCCCCTCCACAGGCCTTCCCCCTTCTCCAGGTGAAATAACTAAGGCAGCTCTCCTTGGTCAAGAACAGGTCCTGGGGAGGAACTAACCATTATGTCACAGACAGGCTACGTCCACAGCATGTGGGGAGATGAGCACTTTGGTCCTCAAAGGAGACATCTAGTTCATGTCCTGTAGCTTCCACTGCAGTCTGCAATGAAGTTCATCCCTGAAGTGTCATCCTTGAAGCAATGACTGGGGGTGGCACTCAGTAAACACAATCGGCTATTTATGAGTAATCTTGATTAATTTTTCCAACTCTAGAAATATCCAGTTTATCCTTCCTCTGCCTTAGATTGTCTCTTGGTTTATTTGGGCTGCTATAACAAAATAGCATAGATTAGGTAGCTTATAAACTACACACATTCATTTCTCACAATTCTGGAGGTTGGGAAGTCCAAGATCAAGTCTCTAGAAGATTCTGTGTCTTGTGAGACCCTGCTTCTTGGTTCATAGATGACCATCTACTCCTTGTGTCCTCATGTGGCAGAAGGAGCAAGGGAATTCCTTTTTTTTTTTTTTATTAAGGCATTAATTCATTCATTAAGGTTCCACTACCATGACTTAATCACCTCCCAAAGGCACTGAGTCCAAATACCATCGCACTGAAGAGTGGATTTTAACATATGGATTTTTGGAGGGCCAAAAACATTCAGTCTATAGCAGATAGTAAAGACCTTAAAGCCTGAGTTAGATCTATTATTTTCTTATTTCTTTGAATTTTTCCTATTATGAATAGCTGAATCTCTCTCTCTCATATTTATATAATATATAATTTATATTTTATCAATAAATAATTGATAAGTACATTAATGTTTATATATTGTTTATAAATAAATTATATTTATATATTATTTATGTAATAATTTATATAAATATATAATTGTATAAATATATATATACATATATATATGTATATATATATATAATCAGCTGCTCAGTGAAAAGCTTACCTTCAGGAGATATATGAATTTACTAAGGGATATCTTCAGTGCTCTTCAGTTAAGACATATTTTTCTTTCTTTTCCTTTCTCCTCGATTATGCTCTAGTGTGTTTCTCCTTCAGAAATGTGTTTCTCCTTCAGAAAATGCATTAATACATGAAGAGTCAAGATGTCTTTTTTTTTTTTAAACACATAGTAGGCAGGAGGAGCAGAGGGAGAGGGAGAGAATCTTAAGCAGCCTCTGCACTACAGCTCAGAGTCCAATGCAGGGATACATTTCATGACTTGATAAAAAATCAACACTCAGTTGCTTAACCTACTACTCAACCCAGGCTCCTCAGGATATCCATATTTCAATAAACAGAGCCTGTGAATATGCTCCCTTACCTGGCAAAAGAGAATGCAGATGTGATTAAGGTTAGTATTTTGAGCTGAGCGATTACTGCATTATTCAAGTGGGTCCACTGCTAATCATAAGGATCCTTAAATAATGGAAGAGGGACATGGAAGGTTAGAATCAGAGAGGTATTTGAAGATGCTTATATTGATGGGTTTGAAGTTGGAGGGAAGGACCACAAGCCTATGAATGCAAGTGGCCTCTGAAAGTGGGAAGAGACAAAGAAATGCCTTCTCTCACCAAGCTTCTAGATGGAATGCAGCCTTAGCAATATTTTCTTTTTAGCCCACTGATACTGATTTTGGACTTTGACTTCTAGAACCATAAGGTAATGAGTATGTGCTGTTCAAAACCACTAAGTTTGTGGTAATTTGTTACAGCAGCAATAAGAAATGGATAGAATGGGTTTTGTCTATTCGAAGATATGTACTGGATGTTTCTATGCTTCTGTAATAGTAATTTCTTATAATGTTTTTCAAAGTCCAAATAAGGATAAAGATTTATGAGTCAGTGAATCCATAAAAAAATGTATCATAGCTGGAAATACGAAAGATAGATCTCTTTTAGTTTGGTAGACATCTTATGTTTATCGTTCTTGTTGTTTTCAAAATTTTGAACCAAAATTTCAAAATCATCAGGTTTCACATGTAAATCTGGATTTACAGCTTTAAAAATAAAAAACCAACCAATCAACCAAACAAAAAAAACCACTGGGCTTAGATTTCCAGATAGTGTCATCTTTTTAGAGCTGTGCTTGTGAGACACAGCATGACCATACTCTGCTCTTTTCTAGATGACCATACTCTGCCTTCACATGGGTGCGCTTAGTATGTATGCCTGGACCACTGCACTCAACCTGGCTTAAGGAAGAGGTTGCACCTTCCTTTTCTTTAGTTCACAATGTTATATCAAGTGCCATAGTGACTTGGCATTGTTAAGAAGATTTTAAAATCATAAATAAAAGTGATATATAAATTTGTTTTATGTTAATTTCTGGAAATAGTTTTTTTTTTAATTCTCTTTAGCTTCTAGTTACATAGCTTCTCATTGAAACAAGAAATGGTTTTCTTGCTTCTTATCATGGATTCATGCTTCTGGTTAAAATGGTGCCTAGGATTTGAGGATTTAAGGGAGAGAGGTCAAAGGTTGAATTTGCTGTAATTTTTTAAATTGAAGTATAGTTGATGTACAATGTTACATTAATTTCAGGTGTACAGCATAGTGATTGGACAGCTCTATACATTATGCTCTGCTTACCACAGTCTAGTCTTACCCTTTTTCACCATACAACACTATTACGGTACCAATGACTATATTCTCTATGCTGTAGCGTTCATCCCCATGACTTATTCATTCTGTAATTGGAAGCCTGTGCCTCTCAATTCCCTTCACCCTTCACCATTTCTCCCTTCCTCCAGAGTTCCCACCCCTCTAGCAACCATCAGTTTCTGTATTTATGGGTCTGTTCCACTTTTTTATTTGTTTATTCATTTGTTTTGTTTATTTTTGCACAAGAAATGTGCCAAGAACTTTCTCTGAAAAACTTCATTTTGGAAACCCTCACGAGTGTCTGTCTGGTTTTGAGAGGCAGTCTTGTGTAGTTAAGAACGTGGACTTTCTAGTCAACCTACCTAGGTTCACATCAAAAGTCCACTACCGTGTTCTTTTTCAAGTAACTTCGTCTTTCAATTCCCTCATCCGCAAATGGGGTAATATCTGTCTCCTGATTGAGTTTTAAATTACTTGATATATGTAGAGCATTTAGGACCGTACAGGATTCAAAGCAAATACTTACAAACTACATACTAGTACTATTTACCACTCTTTAACCTCAATTACTACCAGGCTCACTCATCTAATACCTGTGTCTTTCCTCAATTCTAACCAGCAACCCATGCATCCAGCCCACCACCAAAGTCTGCATTTACTGCTAAATGTGGCAGATTCATCCAACAATCAAATTTCACAGTTAGTGGAAATTCAGCAAACAAATGATAAGTTAAAGATTAAAAAAGTTGATGATAGCCAGGGGGATGCTGAGAGATTCAGAAGCAAGAGACAGTACTATTCTTGGGATAAAGTTGCTCAGTATCCCCAGGTGTTATCCTTTTGAAATTATGGGTCACTGAAACCTCCGACTTTCCAATTAGAATTTTGTACAGGGTATGAACTTAATTTTTTTATGAAATAGGTAAATCATAGCAAGTATGGTGTATTGGCTATTTACACACACATATTTGGTAAACTTTTCATGTACAAGGTGGAACGAATGCATAATTTATCCAATGTTTCAGATGGTAAAATAATGACCCAAAATGCAGTTAAAGGAAAATATGCTATTCTGTGAAAGTATAAGAATTTTCTCACAATTTTCTCCCCATACACTTTTTAAAGAAATACCTACCAAATGTATTAACTTGGGTCAAATAAGTTTAGACTTTCATACAAATAGAAACCACAAACATTCTAGAAATGCATGTACTCATGATGACTTTTTTAAACTTTTTTTTTTCTAATTTGAAAAGTCCTAGGATTATCCACAAAAAGTATAAAATTTGTGAATGAGATTAACCATTAACACATGATCTACCATTTTCCTTTCTTTAATCTACTGACTAGTTTCTGAGACCTTCTGACATAACTCTGTAAGGCTATTGCAATAGAGGAAATTTCAGTTTATTTTTTTGTTTATTTTGTAATTGACAAGAATGGGTCTGGAGTCAGGGTTAAGGATAGTGTGGTAAGTACATTAGGTTTTGTGTACTCTGGATTGGTGATTCTCTGAGCGAGGATTCACTCAGAATCCTTTTATGTATTCTCTTAGTGGAAAAACACTTGCAGTCAAGTAGGCTGAATAGGCAGTTACTTGGAAATTTTTTGCCTTTAGTTGTATACATGATAAAGCTGAATTTCAAGTGAAAGTTTTCAGGTAATATCTACCTTTAGATATTATTTTGGATATCTATTATATGGCTGAGAGTAACAGCATGTATAATTTGACCTCCTTAAAAATGAGTGATCTTAGGCATAGGAGTCAAAAGCTAATTTGAGGTAATTTTTAAGTAAGAATCTGGGGTCCAGGGGCGCCTGGGTGGCTCAGTGGGTTGGGCCGCTGCCTTCGGCTCAGGTCATGATCCCGGGGTCCTGGGATCGAGCCCCGCATCAGGCTCTCTGCTCAGCCGGGAGCCTGCTTCTTTCTCTCTCTCTCTGCCTGCCTCTCTGCCTGCTTGTGATTTCTCTCTGTCAAATAAATAAATAAAATCTTTAAAAAAAAAAAAAAGATAAAGAATCTGGGGTCCATATGTTTCGTGGCTGAACAGCCTGGAAAGACACTTCATCTTTTAAGGTTTGTTGTGTTATTTGCTATATCTAGAGGTTTTGCCTTTGGTTATGAGCCTTAGCTTTACTTTACTGAATAAAGCTATAATGTTCTATTAAAGAAAGGTATGCAGAAAAGTCCTCACTTTTATAATCAGAACAAATATGACTATTGTTAATTGCACTTACATTTTTAAGAGTATGACTAATTCTTCCTGATACCTATGTGTTCTTTTTAAAGAAAATAAAAGCTTCCATGTATATATTAGGGTTACCAAATTATCTTAACAGAGGTTGTAAAGACTTACTTTATAGTTTTTAGAAAAAAAAACTAAAAGTTCTGTAAAATTTCTAATTCCCAGGCTAGCTATTTTACTCTGGGCAGTAGATGTAAAGGGACAGGGCATAGCCACTCTACTTGTTATGAATTAGAGTCAGAAAAGGCAGAACAGAAATTACAAGTTTTAATTGTTCCTGAAATTATGATAATTTATGCTTTAAAAATATTCCATTGTTCGATTACTTTGACCTTAGGAAGCTAGAATTTTCATAAATAACCCTAACAGTGATATGCTTAGCTATGTGTTGAAATAACCTCTAAGAAGTTAGTGAATATGAGCCACTTTAGTGACCACAAATTTTCAGTGGCTTTTCAATGTTTTCTGAACTAATTTGAAAAAGTGTACAAATTGAGATTGAATTATTTTGGACAATATTTTTATCTTAGTCATATAAGTATAGTACAAGAGAGATCTTTACTTGCAGTATTCCAGTTTCGTGGGTCCAGCAATACACCAGAGAGAAACACAACTATAAAAATGTCAAATCAACTTTTGGTACTTTGACAAAGTGCATGAGAAAAAGGCGACTCAAAAAAAAAAGGGGGGGGTGGGGGCGTCTGGGTGGCTCAGTGGGTTAAAGCCTCTGCCTTCAGCTCAGGTCATGATCTCAGGGTCCTGGGATCGAGCCCCGCATCGGGCTCTCTGCTCAACGGGGAGCCTGCTTCCTCTTCTCTCCCTGCCTGCCTCTCTGCCTACTTGTGATTTCTGTCTGTCAAATAAATAAATAAAATCTTTAAAAAAAAAAAAAAAAGCTCTTCAGTGATTTATTTTTAACTAATTCTATCTCTACTAATGATTGAGTTAAGAATTTAAAACTAAACCTGGCATCTTCTGGACATAGTAGAAAGAAATCTAAGAGTTAAAAACAAACAAACAAAAAGCTAAGGAAAAATATTCAAACAAATTATGACTTAGAAACATCTTGAAGAATTTCTTGTCCATTGGACTTTTCACCAGATTCCAAATTGTAACATAGTAGCTTTTTCAATAAAGGTACATGGAACTGACACACAAGAAAGTAATATTGTTTTGGACAGTGAGAAATAGAAAACAAAACAAAACAAAACACATGTTTTCCATAGCAGATGAGACATAGGTCAGTGATTCTTACCTCCCCTTAAACACTCAAGATGTTATTATCTCATTGTGATAGAAAACAAAACAAAACAAAACAAATCCCATATTTTTTATTTGTATTTACTAGTTTTTTTAATTCTACCATGACTCAACTTGCTGCTTATTGTATGTTTCAAGGACATAAAAAATCGAAGATATGAAAATGATTGAAATGACTCTCTATAGAATACAGACTGGATGGAGTAGGAAGTGATGGCAGCAGGGTACAAGCATATAGAAAGAATATAGAAGGGTGCATCACTGGAAGTACTAAAGAGACAGAACAGGTGCAGTGGCATGATGATGCTAGCAAGCTGGAGGCATAAGAGGTTGAATTCAGAAATGGGAAATTTGGATTGAAAGTGTCAAAGATAATGTGCGTTCAGATGTAATGGCAGCCCTGAGAGACTACATCACAGCAGAGATAAAGGCCATGGAATTTGGATGCTGGTTTGTTGTATGGGTGACTCACAAATCCAGTGATTTCCCCAGAGGTTGGTAAAATTTGGAATGGACTAGAAGATTTGACCAGTGTCCATGATCTTAATGAGTAAGAAGGATGTTAGTATATTAGAGTTTTTAGATGGTGTGGCCCATTACCACGGACCCCCAAGAAATATAGAAAGGTAATAAGCCTTAAGGCTCTTGAGACTGGATGATCTTCCCAACTTTGAGGAGTAAGTAAATAAGCAAATCTTAGCCCAGGGAGACTATGTTTCCTGAAAGGGCATCTCAGCTCTCTTAAAGCTAAGGCAGTGAGGCATGTGTAAGAGATATACCATAGGTTTTCTACTTAAGTCTGTTTCCTGAATGTGCACAATTATTATTCATGACTACTGTTCTTTCAGACGAAGAGACCACACTTTTTATCCAGTAGACCTGACTTCTCCCGCTCTCTTGCTTTCATATGCCAGTTTGGTCCCTCCAAAAGGCAGGCAGAATTGCACGGGAAAGAGATTGCTGGACATTCCTGAGAAGAATCAAGGGAAAGGGGGCAGGAAAAGCCGGAGAAGGCCCCCAGACCTCAATGCATCTTGTCTGACACCTTACAGAAGAGAGAGGGAAAGAAGGACTGGGAAGAGTAAGCCTCAGTCTACAGTGAGACTCAGAAAATTTTGGCCAGGTTGCTGGGATGGCCCAGAGCAAAGGTTGCTCATTTGAGTAGCCCTGTCTTCACCAGACCTGGCCTGCTCTAGGACCTCCATCTGCTGTGCTCAGTGAGGCTTGGGAGCAGGCCATGTGTAGCGTAGTTCAGGCATTAACGCCACATGAGAGGATGGGTGGCAGCCCGAGGTGGTCAGCAGAATCTGCTGGTGCAGCCTGTTCCTTCAAAGGCAGATCTGAATGTGTACATCAAGGGCCACCACTCTTCTAAGAATGCCTTTTTTTTTTCCTTCAGATTTTACTTATTTATTTGACAGAGGGATCACAAGTAGGCAGAGAGGCAGGCAGAGAGAGAGGGGAATGAAGGCTCCCTGCTGAGCAGAGAGCTCAAGGCAGGGCTCCATCCCAGGACCCTGAGATCATGACCTAAGCTGAAGGCAGAGGCTTAACCCACTGAGCCACTCAGGCACCCCTAGGAACACTTTTTAGTAACAACCTGCCTAACCTCAAACACAGGGCCTGTTGGCACACCTTTGATGTGTGCCAGATTCTCAGAATCTGATGAACACAGTTAGAGACTGTGTCTAGAACTACCTTCAGTTACAAAATATTGGTTCTGTAATTTATTCAACAAACATTTATTGAGTGGCTAGTACTTCCCTTGCAAGGAAGATATAGCAATGAACAGTGAGCACCATGAGGATTGTAAATTTAATACCTGGTTTTCTCATTCTCATCCTTCATTTTCATGGTTGTTTCAACTATTTTTAAATTAAGAAACTGTTATTTTTACTGCTTTTTAGTGTTGATTTAACTTTTTTTATTTCTTTCTAAAAATTGCTTCATGTATTCTACCTTCTTCTGTGTTCATTTTTCCCCTTTAAATTAGTCATTATACTTTGGTAATTTTTCAATGATGATCTGTGTAGAAAATTATATCCTTTTGTATTAAAAATCTTAATTTTAAGTGGTAGTTTATCTGGGCATAAATTTTTCATATGATATTTGTTTGCTCTTGGCAGTTTGAAATTGTCATTTCTGTTATTGCTTCTGCTTTTACAGATTAGAATCTGCTATCTGCGTAATTGTTGCTTCTTTATTGAATCTTTTTATTCTCATTAATTTTAATATTTTTTGTCCTTATTAATTATGTTTCATGAGATTTATCTCAATGTGGACTTATTTTTATTTATATAATCTTTGATTCTTATATCTGGGTATTAATATGTTTCTTCAATTGTGTGAATTTTTAATTTTTAATGCTTTCATATTTCTTCTTTCATTTTCTGTACTCACTTTGTTATCTATTTATTTATAAAGGTTCTACTTTTTAAAATAATCTCTACACCCAACGTGGGCTTTGAACGTACAACCCTGAGAACAAGAATCTTAAGTTCTACCAACTGAGCTACGCAGGTGGCCCCCCAAATTGACTTAAAATCTGGTTTCACTTTCATGCAGTGGTTAGGGGCATGGCCTCTGAATGCCCTTTCTTGGTTTACTCATTGTGTAACTTTGGATATATTTTTAAACTTCTCTCTTTTTCAATTTCCCAATATTTGATGTTTGAACAATAGTAGTAAGTTCCTCAGAGAGTTGTTGCATTAAGTGAATTAATATATCTAAAGTTCTTAGAAAAAAAATTTTTTTTGGATATAAACAACTTCTAATTGCTGGCTATGCTTATTGCCACTTCCATGGCTATTATTAATGGTTCTCAAAGTTCGTCTTCTGTAGAATAAAAAAGAAAAATAAACCAAAATAGGGGCCTTTCATAGGGTATCCAGCATTTTAGTGCCAGTAGAAAAACAATTACCACCATCTACTACTAGGTGTGTCAGATAAATATTTTAAGACATAAAAAAGTGAACAAAGGTGGCTTTATAAAAAAGCTCATTACAATGTATTCATTATCCTACTTCACCATGGGGCAGTGGAAACGTCATCGTGAAACACAGTCTGGGATTTAAGAATCATTGTTTTAAACATCACTGACTGGAAGGCAGGATAAATTGCATGCCCAGGGTGTTCTATGATAGGTTAGAGAGAGAAATATCCTCTTATAGTTTAGGGATAACAATCAAATGCCCTTGCTTAAAAAAGAGAACTAAATTAATGTGCAGGCATCAATTAGGGAGAATCACTTAGAAATAAATTGTTCAAGCGTAATATAGGAATTGATTAAGTATAGGTCTAAAGAATAATTAATATGCTATTTTGTTTAAAAATTATACTGAGAAGACTCCAAAGGAATTTAATACAAAGAAGGAAATTATTCAGCACCGGTCTGATTTCCTAGAATATAATGCTCAACTCTGCACTCCCCAGCTTAAAGGATGATTCAAGAACTTGAGGAATCATATAAGCAATGGAAGAATGTTTAAGGGATAAGAAAATAAAATGAAAATCTGAAGTAAAGGAGATGGAATTTCAGTGTGGTTTTGTTGTTGTTGTTATTGTTCTTTAAAACCAGGAAAAAATATAGCCAAGGAACATTTTAGGAATTATTTTCTAATATAGAGAGGGATTATGATACTAAATATGGTAGTTATTATTAATTTTTATTTATTATTAATTTTTTTGTGAGATTCCAAGTTGACTAGAGTTTAATTTTCAGAGGGACTGGACTATTTTCTGCCATTCACCTACACATTGATTGGACTCTGTTGGATATTCCTTTTGTGTAAAACACTAGACCAGGCTGCTGAAGCACACACAGTGACTGAAGACGAAAGATGTGGATGAAGTGATTGCTTCCTACTTTCATGGTGCTTTTATGTCTCTATTAGGGACATTGATAAGTATACATGTTACAATGATATAAGACATTGTTAAAAACAAAAAGCTCTATGCAAATGAGAAGAACCTTTTCACTGAAGCAGTTAGAAGACCTCATGAGGACATTGCAGAATCATGACAGGAAGGGAAAAAAGAAAGTGTTGGAGTGAGTATTCAGGAATAAGGCATGTTTACTGAACAGTAGAAAGGCGTATTTTGCCTGTAATACAATGATATTATAAGAAAGTACTGGAACATGAATGTGAAAGAATAGATTGGAGCCATATTACATGGTGTATGGATGTTAATACCTTAAACTTGGGAGAATCGTTTGTGTGTGTGTGTGTGTGTGTGTGTATTTTCAAAAATATTATTTAAAAATTCAATTAAAAGGTCAAACATATTTTACCTAAACAATAATAGAAAATTGACTGTCTGGAAACTATCAGTGTTTGGCATCGAATACACCTTGTATTATAAGAATTCAGAACACTTTTCTCTTTTCAATAATTGAAATTGCCAGATTTAGCAAATAAAACTATTGTATATTATCTGGCAATCCTATCAACAATGTATTTTGGCTTTGTCTCTTCTGTGTTAATGGCTCTGTCTCTTCTGAATTAATGCCTTCACTAGTCGAAATATTTAAAAATAGCCTATATTTGGTTTTACAGGATGCTAAGAAACTCATGATAAAACTAGTCCTTTCTCAATTTTGGTTTGTTTAATGGCGGGCATGACAATGATTTGCCTTATAAATATATGTCATCTCTATTTTACATTAAATATTAACTACTATTTATCTCAAAACCAGTGTAACTAGTGTACTCATGCTGAAAAGAAGGCAAACTACAGAAAAGTGTTTTTAGTAAATACTGTCCCCCTCCAGAGTCAACTGTCCAATCAGTTTGTAATCCCTCTGTCATTTGTATACTTAAATGTACACATATCTTTATACACAGGGGAGCATATTACACATCTTCTTCTGTACCTGGCTTTTTTCATTAGACATATCTTGGCAGTTATTGCATAGAACAAATTATAGTTTTATATTATTACTTTTAATTGCTACATAGTATTCTATTATGTGGTACACCTTTATTTATTCGAACAGTCTCCTGTTGATGGCCCTTCAATGGCCTCCCCTCACTGTTTATTTTGCTTTATGTGTCTAATTGAAATAATAGCTGTAAAGCCATTATTTGCTGTCTTTATTTAATGTTTCCCATGACCATGTTTTCACAGTACTCCGCAAATGAAAATGCTATTTCTCTGTTTGAGCACTTTGCGATTTAGAGGTAGAGCACATGCACACTGGTGCATTGATTGCCTACTGCACACTAGCCCCTCTCCTGCGCTGTTATTTCTCATCATCAAGGGCTGGATTAAGCGAGTTTTGGAGGCATCACAGTGACCTGGCCATGCCTGCATGTACTTTCCACATGGACCTCAGCAGCCAGGACTCACCTGATTCATTGGCTTCCTTGGGAATTTAGAAAGGACAAGTCAGCTGACCACACTCAGGTGGCTTACACGCTCCAAAGCCCAGTTCCAGAGCAGTTTATTTAAAACACCCTCTCAGTGATACTAGAATGTCTCTAATTTCAATATTAGATAGAAGGGGATAAATGCTGTAAAGTAAATACAAAAAAGTAGCTATGCCAAGGAGGATTTTATAAAAAGCCTTTATAGAAAGAGCTCCCAATGCCAACAATTTGCTGTTCCTTGGCTGCAGAAATAAAAACTATTTTTACAGGTCAGATCATTGTGATTGTATTTCTGTCTTTGGAAGACCTTTGCTTCTGTAATTTCAGTAATTGCAAGCGAACATTACAGCTTCCTTCTCTCCCCTCCCTTCCTCATCATAGTTCATACGGGATACTTATTAATATTTCAGGAGGGATTATAATTAATCATTAGTGGAGGAGATCAATCTCTATAAACCCCACCCCGAATTTATCATAACATAAATGCTATAAAAGCAATTTCACTTCTATTTAGTGGAAGAAAACATAAAAAGTTTGAGTAGATTTTATTAAATACCATACTTAAGGGGTCTAAATGGCAGGTCAGATAAATAGATAGATAGAGAGATAGATAGATAGATAGATAGGTAGGTAGTTTCTGTAAACCTTTTATGTATAAGTTTGAGCAATGAATTGGATTTTGAAAACTTTCAGCACAGAGTCTGAAGACAGGCACGAAAAGAGAACTTACAAATGAAGACAATCATGACGGCCAAAAAGGGAAACGCTTTTTGTTTTTACATAAAAATCATACAACATTAAGATTGTAAGCAAAACAAGAGGTCATATAGTAATTTCCTCTCATTAAATGGACAATAGAACCAATACACGGTGATGCTGAATATTTCCTTAACTCACAAAGCTAATTTGTTAGTACCAAGGCTAGGCTCCAGGGCTTCTGTTGGTTTGACTTAAAAAGTCTTATGTGAGAACTCTTCGTAAGTTTCAGGAGTTACTTTTTAAACTGCTGTTCCCTGTTTTCTCGTGGTCTCCGAAGATTTAGATAACCTCTTTTTGGTCAGCACAGTTAACAGTGATCTGTGGGTAGTTGATTAGACTGCAAGACTGATCTGATAGGCTCATTTGGAAGACTGGAAGGGATAACTGGTCAGTGATCCACTGAAATCGTCAGTGATTAGTTTAGCCAGTAAAATGACCAACTCAGCAATCAGTCATTATAGCAGTTAAAGAAAACTGACTAAGTATGTTGAGGGGCATCATATAACTGCAGTGAAGTTTTGGATTGTGATTAAATAGATGTGAAATTGGACTTCCCACTCCATGAAGGATTTGGAATGGGAATAAGATTTATACATATCCATGGAATGCAATAGCACTTAAATAGAGACTGGCCATCAAGCAGATGGCGCAGGATTTATTCACTATTCCCTTACTTAGGGGAGGCTATGAAAGAGTTATATTAAACCGCTATGGTATAATGAGTACAGTGGACTTCATAAAACCTGGATATAAATCTGGATTTTGTCATTTACAGGTCTTGTGACCTTGGAGAAGTCATTAAATAAAGCTATAATTTTCTCTTTTAAAGTATAATGATAGCTTATTGGAAGAATTAAACAAGATAATCTATACATGAAATTATCTGCACAGCCATTTGGATATATTAGGTGTTGCTATTGTTTTTGGTAACAAATTCTAGTCAATCCTTAGATGATACCGACTATCAAATAATGATTACTAAACAATCTGCAGCTCTGTTTTAGCTTCTTTGAGCAGTGTTTTTATTTATTTATTTATTTTAAAGATTTTTATTTATTTGACAGACAGATCACAAGTAGGCAGAGAGGCAGGCAGAGAGAGAGAGAGAGAGAGAGAGAGAGGAGGAGGAGGCAGGCTCCCTGTCAAGCAGAGAGCCCGATGTGAGGCTCGATCCCAGGACCCTGGGATCAGGACCTGAGCCAAAGGCAGAGGACTTAACCACTGAGCCACCCAGACGCCCCTGAGCATGTTTGTAAAAACTTTTTAAGATTTTATTTATTTATTTATTTGAGAGAGAGAGGCGGAGCATGAGTGGAGTGGCAGAGCAGAGGGAAAAGGAGAGAATCTCAAGCAGACTCTCCACTGAGCAGGGAGCCCCACTTGATCTGACCAGCCTGAGAGCATGGCCTCAGCAGAAACCAAGAGTTGGACCCTTAACTGACTGAGCCATCAAGGCCAACCAAGGGCACCAAGATGCCCTTGAGCAGTGTTTTTTTTTTTTTTTAAGCATGCTCCCAGACCTCTAGAAACCTTGAGCTACTTTCAGAAAGTTCTTAAAATCAAAACTATTATCATAATAATATGTTTTCTATTTTCTTTTTTCTAGTGTGTTGAAATTTTTACACAATATTAGGGCCTTAGTAGTCCTGGTTTCTTAGCAGGAATCAAGTAGCATCAAACCATAATGGAAGTCATGATATCCTCAAGGTTATGTCCTTGAACCTAAAGCAAAAACAAAAACAAACGAACGAAGACCTCAATCCTTGATAAATAATGTTAGCCTATAACACCAAGGGAAATCCTTTCTAGTGTTTGTTGCCAATAACATTTTCGGTTTCAAGGAATATTAGAATTTTGGAAAATTTGTATCTGCCATTATGAGCTGGAAAGATTCCCAATACTCAAATTTCTAATGGGATCATGATAGTCATATTAGTGAGTGTGCTTCTTTCTCAATACTCTGCAATGAAATGTGTCAATAATCGGAAGATCTGCATAACCCAATGAACCAATATTTTCCAACAGATTATCTCATGATGTTATAAAATCATGCATCAGTAAAAGATCTATTAGGAATGCAAGATAAAGAATGAAATTTAACATAAAAAGAATGGAACCTTTATTGATATGCTCTCAAATTCCATATTGCAACTTCTAAGAACTACTACTTGTCGATATTTGATGTATATCAGAGAAGAATATCACAATTAGATGAAACGTCTACTTAACATGTTTGTCTCCTTCCCAACTACAGATTTGCAAGAGGCTGGATATTCCTTAGATCCTCAACCTAAATAATATATTGCAAGACTGAATGTAAAAGCAGATATGAGAATTCAGTATCTTCTATTAGCTACATATTAAAGAGATTCATGTAACAATACCATTTTCCTTGCTCTTTTTAATTTTGGAAAATATGATTATCTTAGTGTAGTATATCCTTTATGTCAATATTTAATTAGTTTGTAGTTGTTATTTTTAATGAATTACGAAATAACTTAGAAATAAAATTTGTTTTACTTTAATGCTCTAAATATCAATAATTATAACATACATAAATAAGAGCTCTTGTCACCTTGATAACTTTTAATAGTGCAAAGTAATTCTGAGACCAAAAAGTTTCAGAATGTCTGTTCTAAGCTGTCATTGCTAAGGATGTTTGAACCACCATAGTATTACCAAATTAAGCGGGAATGGAAAGTTTACATTCTATTTAGGAAACATTTTAAATTGTAATTTGATTCCCCAAAGGCCCTTCATAGATTCATAAGAATGAACATATATGATATATATGAAAATCTCACAGCCACCATAATGATGTGGAGAGATGCAAATGAATGAATGTATCATGAACATGTAGCTCATAATTGCTGTGAATTTTGTTGTTTGAAAATGGAGGACATAATGTCATCCTATATCCACTCTATTAGTAAAAGTTTCATGGAAGGGAATTTTTAGAAGCAAAAAAAGGGTATTTTTAGGCATCAAGAGCAGTAAGAAGAATAAGACCAAGGCATGCGATGAAATAAAATTTAAACAGTACCTAGTTTAGCGCAGCAGGAAGACAATAAACTCAGAGAGAGGACTAAGGAATGAAAGGCACAGCTATGGTTGAAGGTGTAAAACGGCTTATCTGTGCAGGCAAGAGGAGAGTCCGTAGCATCTTGTGAAGTTGGAAACTGTGAAGTCGGTTGCATGGTATGTTAAATTTAGGGCACATGCCTCTGAAATGATAGCTAATTCACCTAGCCCGCTATCTTGGAGGTTAATCAAAACTTGGAAAAAACTTAAGAAATTTGTTTTCTGAGAAGCAGTTTTTTTTTTTTTTTATTTTTTATTTGTGAGAGACAGAGGGAGAGAGAGTGAGCGAGCACAGGCAGACAGAGAGGCAGGCAGAGGCAGAGGGAGAAGCAGGCTCCCTGCCGAGCAAGGAGCCTGATATGGGACCCGATCCCAGGACTCTGGGATCATGACCCGAGCCGAAGGCAGCTGCTTAACCAACTGAGCCACCCAGGCGTCCCTGAGAAGCAGTTTTAAAGTAGGTTCTGAAATAGAGACTTGCCTACTGGTGTCAGATTATCCAAGTGAAAGAGAAGTCACTTCACGATTATCAAACTGGATTTAGTTGAGTTTTTTTAAGGGAATCAAAGGGGAGAGGTATTTGACCTTACACCTGAGGTAGCTGGGAGAGAATGACTGTAAGTCCAATTTGAAAAAGGTATTTCCATATGGTTGAAACCCTAAATGAGTGTTACTATGCTTAACAATTTTTAGCATACCCCTAAACAGGGATATTATAAAATAGACTATTTGAGTTATTGTTCAAAATTTTTTACATTAACATTTGGTAAGAAAGCAGATAGCATTTGTATAAAATCTCACTCCAATTTATTGGTAAGTAACTATAGTATTCAAAGAAAATGTTAAGGCAAAGAATTAAAGGTACATTAATTCAATTCACTTATGTCATTTTTGAAATCACAAAACATCATGCATTATTTCATGATTTTAAAAAAATCCCCCAAATAATCTCAAAATTACTGAAATATTAGTAAGTCCTTCTCTTCACTCTCAGAATGGCCTCTACTATAAATGATCTATAGAGCGAACTAAATAGTTAAGTATGAAAATCAAACCCTGGATTTTACTTGGGTATAGAAACCACCAAGTAATACCATACCATATTTCACTGATCCTTTATATTTGGTTTGCTTTCAATCTTCTCCTATCTCTGAATTTCATGATGTTTCTATACATCCTTCATCCATTCTTCCTATTGAAACATATTTTTGTTGTGTATATGCACACAAATATTTATGTGATATATGCATAACACACATTTTCTATTTTTGATGGAAAGAGTTTGTGGTTTTGAACTAAGCAGCAATGATGCACACATTTTAAAGTCAGAGAGGAAAGCAATATATGTATATATATGTGTGTGTATGTATATCTTACATATATCTATACATATCTATACATAGATCTACATCTTTCCTCTCAAACATAAGGAGATAAATCTATATCTATGTCTGTAACTATAGTTCTAAAAATTTGCCCTTCGTCATTGGGCTAGAAGACGACGAAGAAAATATAATCAAGATTGGGCTTTTGGTTGTTTCCCTTTTAGGCGGAAGTTAAAACCTTGAACTGACTTTAAAGATCAAGTCATGAACACACATGTTCTATGGTGTGCCCTAAGTCTTAATTCAGTGTGCCTCATGAATATGGAAAAGTCCTTAGCTATACTACTAAAAGAGACCAATGAGATGTGCTAATTTTAGATTCAGTGAAGCCCAATTTCTCAGGGTAACACACACAGGGCTCTGCTTCTCTAATCTATACAGGACAAGAACTAGCCTGCAGTGGGAAGCCCAGCCCATCCTTTGGGCATTGTGTCTGTGGCTAACAACCTTGCTAGTTAATATAACCATGGCTTATATAAGTTATGGTGGGGAAAAACCCTATGGTAACATGCATTTTTACCAGTTAGTAAGAAATCCTCTAATAGAAACAGAACATAATGAAATTGACATGAGAATATGTCGTATTGCTATTTTTCCTATTGTAGGAGGAAAAAAAAAAGATTTTACAACTCCGCTTGCTCCCTTCTCAAATTTGGATAAACTACTTCAATTGAAATAAGTGTTTCCATTTGTTTGTGGCTTTAGTTTTGATTTCCTGATTTAGAATATACATTCAGTTGTATTCCTACCCAGAAAGAAGAGACCTTGTCTATTAAATGTGAGCCTTGTCTAAGAAACACCGAGAAGGCAGGCAAGAAATAGTATGTACTTTTCTGCATGGATGTTAAAACAATATCACTAATATCATTTTGGATAGTACTCTCACTCCTGCTGTTTGGAAAGCAAATGAGCTAATGCTATAATTTCTCTTCTTGATAAGACTCATCAGCGGTTGATTCCCAAAACTGCATGGTAAGTACATGCATAAACGTAATCAACCAAATCATTAGCATTTATTAAAGAAGACAGTTTCAAACTGATGGGCAGCATGGTGGAAAGATATAAATATAAATCCCTTCCTCTCTAAATCTTCTTGGAACATATACACAAAATGTGTTTTGCAGTACAATTAAATGTATTTTTGCTCTTTCTATAAAAGAGGGGTCAATACATATGCCCCCTTCCCCACACACTATGGTAAAAGTACCATTTTTTGAGGCTATTAAATTGAGTTTCAGACTTATATGAAATAGCAAGTGTGTTAAAAAAAAAAAAAGATGCATTGATGTCTTAGCTTGACATTGTTTTAAAGTAATATATCAGACTCTAACCTTTGCTTGGATTTTGATATAAAGTTGATAGTTATGCTTCATCATAATGTGGTATCCTTAAGGCCCCTCAGGAAAAGAATTCTATTTAAATGTCATTTTTCCTTGATTGCTTTGGGTCAAGACAACTTTATGGTAGTTACCAGGCTTCCATCTTTTTCGTATTAAATAAATACAAAAGTAAAATTTTGCCACTTAGTGGTATATTTTTGTTTTTCAGTATTGTTGTGTTTAACATTAAATTATCTAATACTTTATTTCCCTTAAAAATGATAAGGTTGTGAAATGCAAGCTTGTAATTCTCAAAAAGGCATGATTTGCATTTTACTCAGATTCTAAAATCCAGCTGCTATTAAGAATATCTAATACTTACTTTAGAATATACTACATTGTAGTATATTAATATAAATCATACTAATATACATGTTTTTGGCAAGGTTCTTATAAATATTTTTACAAACTTGTGAAAGCTTATGAAATGTTATCCTTCAGTCTAAATATTTACCAGTGCATGTTTTCCAAGAAAAATCCAGCACCTTTCATGAAACATGCTCCCATCTCACCACACACAATTAAAGCTTACCTCAACTTCAAAAAAGAGTTAAGTCAGTTACTTAGAGTAGTTACTAAAATTTCACAATTCTTTATGATATACCATAAAGGAAGTCTTTAGAGTAGAACTAGTTTACATTTCACCATTTACACTGTTTAAATTTAAAACAATAGGCTTAAAAAGGAAAGCCATTGTTAAGATGACTGTCATAAGTTTGTTGCAAGACTGATCTTCTAATACATTTTACTGCTTCCTACTAGTGGAGGGTCCTTAAGAGAGAAAGAAAATGGCAAGAAGTGAGAGTTTGTTAATAGGTCATAGGTTTGGGCTCTGTTTACAAGATCCTGAAACAATGGGATAATGCATGAAAAATCAAGTCATGCACAAATGTTTCCAATTATTCACTTTTTTGGCATTGAACCGATTGAACCGAACATGGAAATTAAAGTCTACATTTTTCACCCCATTGTTTACTGTATTGGAGATTTGACCTTATAGGTCATATTTCTGAACTTATGCAGGAGTAACTGTCACTATTCCTACATAACCTCTTCAGCATCAAGCAAAGCTAAGAGTTGAGTCAGTCAATCCATAGTGACTCATTAAAATAAGGCATTTTAAGTATTTCAAGAATGGTCATGAGAAGACCAGTGATGATGACTCCAAATGGCAGGTATTTCGAAAGGCAAGAGCGACCCTGGTCCTCTTACATCAACTTTAGGAATTTTTAAAAATGAGTGTGAACTTTCTTGAGATTAATGTATTTTTGAATATGCCAGAAAATTCAAACCTTCGCCCACACGTGATAAGTAATTTTCCTATACCATTCATTTGCCTAAAGACACCTCTCTCATGGTCTCTGGCCTTTAGTTAATGCTCTGGTCACATGTTATATTGTACCTTTGGCTAGAATACCTACTACTGGTTTTTCCCTCTTCTGCTTGAAATTGACATCATATACTGAAAGATGAAGGGGCCAATGTGCTTCCTAAGAAGCAAGTAGTCATGAGACTTCACCTGCCACCACAGATAGGAAAAAAAAAGGGGGGGGTGTTTAGCAATTTCAAGAGCCACAATTTACCATGGAAGCCTCTACTTAATATTCCGCTTGATCTGCCAAGTTTATAGCCTGGCAAATCTGAATACAAATGTCGATGCAAATGAGGATTCATTATTCTTACAAGGTCTTTGTGTTGTAGCTTAATGTAACTTGGTTCCTATGGTTGCTCAGGGAACGTAGATTGCAAGACAGCAAAAAATGATGAAAAGAAGAAAAATAAAGAAAATAATATAAATAGAAGGAAATGTTTAAAATCACTTCAGCCTGAAATGTGAGGATGCATAGAACAAAGCATTGTCATTACAATCTCTCTTTCTTGCCAGTTATAAGATTTTACTTCTCATCAGCAACAGAGGAGTTAACCACTCAAGAACATTCTACCCAGAGAGAAAACATAACAATTCTCCTTTTACTGATTATAACACATTGTTCCCATTATAAAACCAATTTCTCAAATTGTCAAAAATTTTTACCATTCTTTTATAATTATAGAGCTCATGGGCTGGTGGGACCTACACATTCCGATCTCTAAGAAGACTACAAATGCATTTAACAAAAACCCCACCCAACAATCCCCTTCCTTTCCGAATGGATTAATTGCCAAATAATTCTGAATCAACATGTTAAGAAAGCTAAAATTAATACACTAGACATTGAAAAATCACAACAGTTTA